>NC_057807.1:210874279-210946713 GCF_018294505.1 Triticum aestivum | reverse complement strand
ATCAGCGTCGCGGTTCATCGAGGGGATGCACGGCGATCCTCTCGCTCCCACAGTACACTCTCGTAGACTGTCGTCCTCCAGCCGCGCTGCCACAGCTGGCGACGTTCTTGTGGGGATGCACGGCTGTCAACTTCTCCCACGGTACGCGCATTCTAGACTGAGGCCCCGTGCATGTCGGAGTATCACTTCATAGCTGATAGACACTGTTAATCTCACTGTTTGCCCAAATAGTTTACAGTCAACATGCTCTGCTTAAGAAGCTTCCTTGCCCTGTTCTGCACTCAATCTGCTTTGATGAGATGGCATGCCACTCCTGATTAGTTGCTAAAATATCCTACCATATATTTATTGTGAAGTAGATTGCCATGGTCTAGTAGCCAATCTTTAGGTGAAATAGCTCGACACCATTTTATACTCGGTCTTTGTTGCTGAGATGGCCTTCGATGGCTGTGTGCTCGGCCTCATTGACTGCTGAAATAGCCTTCCATAATTTAGCACTGAAATCTGTTTGCTGAATTAGCTTTACATATATTTTGTTACTTAGATCTACTTGTCCAAATATCTTGCCATAGCTTTAGACATTGACCTAGGTAATTTTTTTGGACTTTACACAAAAGCATATATGTTTTTCCTCTAACATCTAGTAGAAGAACTAATTTGTATGTCTAACAGATGTATAGAACTTGGATAACTTCTGCTCGAAGATTCTCCGCTGCATATGTCGAGGGGGTTGAAAACTTCATGAACTTTATCAGAGATGAGTACGGTGGTCCGAAATCAGATGTGCTCTACCCCATGTAGCAGTTGTATGAATTCAGTTACAAGACCCCAGTCAACTGTGCAAAATCATCTACACTTGTCTGGGATGTCGGTCACATATACTAGGTGGGTTCATCATGGTGAAGCTGTGAACGTCAATGTTACTGACTATGTGGAAGCAGCAGATCACCATCTTGATCTGCCTGATGCTCAGGTGGAAGAGGAGGAGGAGCTGGTGGCAGCGGAGCCAGTGAGTTTGACCAACATTGAAACAATGCTACGAAATGCTCGTGCATCTCGTGAACTTTCACCTGCAAAAGAAAAACGGCGGGCCCGCATGTTGGACAATGCAACATGGTAGTCACCCTAGGAAATAAGCTGTCAGTATTCTCAGCTATGGTCACCTTTCTTGAGGTGAAGATATCTAAGGTGGATGACCAACAAATCATTCGATGCGATGTTGGCTGCTTTCCGCAAATCTTTCCCAGATGCATCTGAGCTGCCACACACCTATAGTAAAATGAAGAATTTCCTTCGTGCAGTTGGAATTGTATATGATATAATCCATGTTTGTAAGAATAATTGTGGTCTGTTCCGGAAGGATTATGCCAACTTAAGTGAATGCCCAAAATGCAAATCATCAAGATGGAAAGATGGCGATATTGTGAAGAGGATTCCTCATAATGTTCTGAGACATTTTCCAATTATACCAAGATTGTAGAGGTTGTTTCATGATGCTTAAATAAGGAGGATGTACTATGGCATTCTAGGAACCAGGAGTACAAAGATTAGAATGTAATGAGCCATCCATCTCATGGTAGTGACTGGAAAAGCTTCAATCAGAAATAGAAAAAGTTTGCTGCTGACCCGAGAAACATTAGACTTCGCTTAGCTACCAATGAATTCAACCCATTTGGCCACTAGAGTGCCACATATAGCATGTGTCCAGTGCTTGTTATCCCTTACAACATGCCACCAAATATCTGCACCAACGAATCAAACTACATGATGGCCTTGCTCATCCCATGTCCAAAAAGTCCTAGAAAGGATTTTGATTTATTCATGGAGCCTCTTATGGAGGAACTTCGACAACTATGGAGGGGTGTTCTCACTTGAGACCTATATAGCAGCCCACCAGCCGATTTGTTTCTGTATGCTGTTATAATTTGGTGCATCCATGATTATCCGGCTTTGGGCACTATGCCAGGGCGAATGACACATGGTTACAATGCATGTGTTCACTATGACAAAAATTCGCTGTCATACGCAATACTTAGCAAGATCTATTATATTGCACACTGTCGTTCCTTGCCAAGAACAAGCCATGTCCTACAAAATACCGAAGACATGTCTTCAATGCAAAGCATGAAAATCGTGATGCGCCAAAGAGGCTCGCCAGAGATGAGTTGCAAGTGGAATTAGAGAAGGTCAGGCATATTACACCAGGAAACCATCCTGGTAATGGTAGCGGGAAAAGGAAGAGTGGCAGGGCAGAAGAGAGATTATTGTTTACCCGCAGGTCCACTTTGTGGAACTTGGAGTATTGGAAAGATTTGGATATGCGGCATAATCTTGATGTGATGCACATCAAGAAAAATATATGTGACTGCATTATTGGCACACTTATTAATATTGAAGGCAAGCCGAAAGATACCTTAAAATCTAGGATTGATTTGACACACCTGGGTATCAAAAAGATTTGCAGGTGGAAGATGATGGTGTGTCACGAGATATGGCACCAGCTGTGTACGTCTTGGACAAGGTAAAAAGAAAAGAATTCTGCAAGGTCCTATCACATGTGAGATTCCCACATGGATTTGCTTCCAACACTGAAAGGAGAGTTGGTACAAATGTAAACAAGGTACAAGTTTTGAAAACTCATGACTGCCAGGTCCTACTTCAAAGGGTTTTACCTGTTATCCTTAGAGGATTGGTCCGCCCTGACTTATACAGAGTAGTTGCAGAGTTGGGACAATTCTTCAGGGAACTTTGCAGTAGAAATATTATGATAGATGCTTTGGAGCATCTTAGGGACAAGATAACAACTATCTTGTGCGCCCTTGAGAAGATATATCCTCCGGCCTTCTTTGATGTGATGGTGCATTTGGCTATTCAACTACCTAATGATGCACTACTTGGAGGTCCAATATAGTATGGATGGATGTACCCTATTGAAAGGCGGCTAGGCACTTTCAAGGGCTATGTTAGGAACATAGCTAGACCTGAGGGTTCCATTGCATAGGCCTACATTGCAACAGAAGCATTGACATTCTTCTCAAAATAGATTGAAACAGCTGATCAGCTTAGCAAAGAGGTGGGTGAAGAAAATCCCGAGCTCAATGTTTTCGATTGTTTTGTTCGAGTTATAGGGAAGAGCCAACAAGACGACAAATCTGAAGGTTTGAATTGGTATGTGTTGAATAACTATCCCGAGATTCTACCTTATATCCAGTAAGTGTTAAGTACTGCAGCTTATACATCATAATATACTAAACTTGCAGCACATTCTTATATATTTAGATGTTTGACGCGATCACTATGTTGTGTAGCATCTACAAAAAGGAGTTACTGCTGCAAAATCCAAGAAATATTGACAAACTGGTAATGGCGGATTTGCAAAATGGTTCAAGAGCTGTGTAAGCTTTTGAATTGCGCTGTCAGTTTTTTTAATATATTGAGTACATAAGATGATCAGCTTGTCTATTTTCTAACCATAGGTGAAGAAGATGCGGGAGGATGGGCAGGAAGTTAATGATGCCCTTTACGCACTAGCAATGGGTCCTGATACCCGGGTAAGACATTATGAATCTTGTGTTGTTGGAGATGTGTGCTACAACACTCTTGCATGCAACAAAGGAAGGAAGACACAAAATAGTGCCATCATGAGCACGGATAAGTACGGCGAGGAGACAACTGAAATGCATGCTAACCTAATAGACATTTTCACTTGAAGTATATCTCTAGTTTCGAGGTTCATCGATGTGTGGCTTTGTTGTGTTGTCGTTGGTATAACCTGTTTTTCAGGATCACAAAACCCAGAGCTGATGATTATTTCAAATCCATCAATGTCAAGGCAGCGTACCAGACCGATGAGCCTTTTATTTTGGCAAATCAAGTCACACATATATTTTTCTTGGAAGACACATATGCATGTAGAGATGACTGGAGAGTATTGCAAAGGTTTGAGAAGTGGAATTCGTTTAATGAAGTTGCACAACAAGATGATGCTTACACTGCTCCTGATTTAGAAGATTCCACAGATGTTCCTAATATCTTTGAGAACCATCACGTCAATAACGCTGGCGAAAAGATTCCCTGTTGGGTTGTGGACATACGAGAGTTGATCAATAATACACCAATGTTCGAGGACATTGAGGATGAAGAAGAAGATGGCATTGGGGGCATTATGATTCAGACTAGTACACATGGCGAAGATGTTGACGCTGCTACTGCGGATGATGATTAGATTGCTTTTGTCGTATTTGCATGTGAGAAGACGACTTTTTATCTACTATGTGAAGTTGTGTTTGCTATGACAACTGAAACTTGATGAAGTTGTTATGTAGTATTTCGATGTGAGAACAACACTTATTATGTATGTTGATTTGGGTTTGATGATTTTATGATGACTAAAACATGATGACATTGTTGTCTAGTTGTACTAATATTTGGCTGTGAAACTTTTATTTGATGACATAGTTTGTTGTTGGACTACACTTTGCTCGACGTCTTCGGATGGGAACCAAGCTGACCCAACAGAGCCTCTACTAATTTATTTATTTATTAGCAAAAGGGCCTCTGCTTTTTATTTATTTATGAGCAAAATGGAATATCCCCCGATCTCCATTAATGGAAATCATTAGATGTTCACAACACTACGCCCTGCTAAACAGGCTTCATTCATTACTAGTTTCAGCAAAGTGCTCATGTCATAGCCACTGAATACATCACGAGTGCTACATACACTGCAAATAAAGAGACAATCATCCTACAGAGCACAACGATCTTGCCCATTATCTTCACAATCTCTTTCATCTCCTCATTGTTGTCAAGGTCGTTCAGTAGTTGTTGCTTGACCATGATCAGATGAACTACATCTTTAACCTTTTGCCCTGCATCTTCCTCTTCTGCCATTCCTTCAGTTACTTGTCCAACACCCCAACCTGCTGGTATTGGGATTCCTCGGCTAACCAAATAATCAGCATACTTCCATTCCCCCACATCAGCAACTTCCCAGAAATACAAATCACATGAATCTTCCCTTTTCTGCATGAACCAAATTGGAAGATCATCAACGAAACTATTAAAAAAATCAACAACTGAAAGCAGGCAAACAACACTTCAACATATTATTACCCCATGATTCGGGCATTTGTAGAAGACTCGGCCAGGGTTGAGGATTGTAGTTGAGACGCGACGGATGACTCTGCTTGATTTGCAGCAGTGGCACCACACAAACAACAGCGGGTTGCGATGAGCAACCGGCTGCGCTGAGTGTGCCGGCGGGGGTGTGATGAGACCCACAGGAGATGGTACGGGTGGTGACTTGGCACATATCTGGTTGTTGCCTGCTGAAGAGCAGGTGGACGAGCCGCCAATGAACATGGTTGTTGCGACCGAAGCTTCTGATGCTAGGCAGAGTAACTAGAGAAGAGGATAAGCGAACGTTGGATATGTTTGTTTCATTACTTGCAGAGTAGCATAGCACTATATATAGTCATAGTCTAGGTTTGGATTAGAACTAGCTACAGAGCACGTCTCTCTTTTTTCTAAAACTCAGCAACGTATCTTTACTGGTACACTAGTTTGTTCCGTGTGCCTTCTCAAGTCTTTGATTTTTGGGTATGTTATGAGGTGAACGTTCCCTGGGAGGAGGACGGCAAACGAATGCATTTTCCTGACAGTTTTAGTTGCAACGCAAGATCAAATGGTGGTAGTTTCGGGAATGTTATCTGGCAAACGTGCCCAGCTTTTCTTTTCTTCCTATCAAAAAGGTATGTTATGTGGTGTCGACTTAGTCAACAAACGATTGTGCCAACCATGATCATTGGATTGACATTCAACATCTATCGTGTTTCTTTAGTCTCTTCTTCCTCCAGCCGCGAAAGCCAAACTAGCGCCGATTGGACCGCCTGCTCCCGCCTCCCACGGCTGGTTGTGCTGCCGCGCATGCATCGCGGCCACATCGCACCCTAAAAAACTGTGCATGTTCCATGGCTCGTGTTCTTTCCCATCTGAGGCCTCACCATCGTCCTCCACATTGGTTCGCTCACCGCGGTGCTGCCCTCCGGTGTTATCAACATGGTCAACAACCGAGAGGAATAAGGAGATAACTGTACATGGCGAGGATGATAGTAGGGACCCACCAGGATCATGGCAGTAGTCAAGCAAGTGCCTCCTTTATTACAAGAACAAAATGGTTCCTCTTGATGGTTTCCTGACATCTGGGTCGCATGGCACTGTCAACGTAGTCAATAAGTGAGATAACTGCACAAGGAGCGGCTGACAACCGGGAACCAGCAGCTCGCGCAGTATTTTCTTTTTGTTTTCGGGATGGAGCAGGGTATCAAATGGGTTGTGCGGGAGCTGTGGCCCGTCTAGCCTTGGCTTTTATTTCATATGTTTACCACATGACCAGCCCTGTTTTTTTCCTTTCTGAAAATGGCTAGCCCAGCTATTTTGTTTTTTGCAGAATAACCAACGGAGGCCTACTGCTTTTCTATGTCCTGTTGGGCCTGAAACTTTCAAGACGAGGATGGATGCATTCGGCTTGCCCAGAAAATGGGCAAGTAATAAGAAATGGGTTGTAAAATCACTTTTTTCTTTCCGCTTCTGATATTTTAAATTTCATTGTTTTTGTGCGGGTAAAATTTCATTGGATACATTAAGGAATGTTTATTTTTTAATTTAATTTGAATCTGGCAAGAAATTTTGGGCTGTATGCTGTTTGGGACAGATTTGGAGGCTGACTTGTGGGTCTACAAGGTTGACGTGTACGAAAGGCTTTGTTAACTTAGTGTACAAATGATTCTAGCACCAGTGATCGTTGGATTGTTAATCCAACGGCCGTGCTTCTTCTTCAACCTCTAGTTTTCTTGCTCCAGCCGCCCAAACCAGCGCCGGCCGTACTGCCTACTCATGCCTCCCGTGGTTGGTTGGGCTCCCGCGTAGTCCTAACTGCCCCACACTACTTGCATTGCTGGCCTGGCCATCCCTCCATGCACCCACAGTTCCTGTTATTCTCCAGTGACGGCAGACGAACCAGTAAACCCTCGTACTCCCCTCCGTGTGGGAAACAACTACCAAGTCTTCTCTGGGTCTGGTTCGTTCCCTTCCTAGGCCTCACCGTCATCCACGGCCCTGGTGCTATCGATGCGACGTGGTCAACGTGGTCAATGAACGACATCCATTGAAAGAGGACTGTACGTGGAGAGAATAACAGCTAGGTCCACGGCCGCACGCAAGTAATTACCTGAAGGAAATATGCCCTAGAGGCAATAATAAAATTGTTATTTATATTTCCTTATATCATGATAAATGTTTAGTGTCCTTGTTGGGGATGCCCCTTGGGGCGGTGCAGTTGATGGGGGCGGCATGATCGGAGAAGCCCTCTGTGGCTCCCTTTGGTGCTGCTCCTCTCCTGCATCCACGGCACAGTTAACACTAAAGCATCTCACATGACGCACGCTGATCGAGGGTGAGTGGTGTTGAGGGAGTCCTGGACTAGGGGGTGTCCGGATAGCCGGACTATCATCGGCCGGACTCCAAGACTATGAAGATACAAGATTGAAGACTTCGTCCCGTGTCCGGATGGGACTTTCCTTGGCGTGGAAGGCAAGCTTGGAGATACGAATATGTAGATCTCCTACTATTGTAACCGACTCTGTGTAACCCTAGCCCTCTCCGGTGTCTATATAAACCGGAGGGTTTTAGTCCGTAGGACGAACAACCATTACAACAATCATATAGGCTAGCTTCTAGGGTTTATCCTCCTTGATCTCATGGTAGATCCACTCTTGTACTACCCATATCATCAATATCAATCAAGCAGGAGTAGGGTTTTACCTCCATCGAGAGGGCCCGAACCTGGGTAAAAACATCGTGTCCCTTGTCTCCTGTTACCATCCGCCTAGACGCATAGTTCGGGACCCCCTACCCGAGATCCGCTGGTTTTGACACCGACATTGGTGCTTTCATTGAGAGTTTCTCTATGTCGTCACCGATAGGCTTGATGGCTTCTTCAATCAACAACAACGCCGTTCAGGGTGAGACTTTTCTCCCCGGACAGATCTTCGTGTTCGGCGGCTTTGCACTGCGGGCCAATTCACTTGGCCATCTGGAGCAGATCGAAAGCTATGCCCCTGGCCGTCAGGTCAGGTGTGGAAGCCTAAACTTCACGGCTGACATCCGCGGAGACTTGATCTTCGATGGAGTCAAGCCACAGCCGAGCGTGCCACACTGTCACGATGGGCATGATCTAGCTCTGCCGCCGGACAGTACCCTGGAGGCCGCACACGAATCCGCTCTGACCCATAGTTCGGAGCCGACCACGCAGATCGAGGACAGGTGGCTGGACACCGCCTCGGGGGCTGCAACTTCTACGGTGATAGAGCCGAATACCGACCTTGTGCCTTGCAAAGCTTGTGACTCTGAGGTGCCGGACTCCGAGCCTCCGGCGCCCCTGCCAATCGAATCCGATTGCGCGCCGATCATGGAGTTCACCGCTACGGACATCTTTCAGCACTCACCCTTTGGTGACATCCTGAATTCGCTAAAGTATCTCTCATTATCAGGAGAGCCCTGGCCGGACTGCGGTCAGGATGGTTGGGATGCGGACGACGAAGAAATTCGAAGCCCACCCACCACCCACTTTGTAGCCACTATCGACGATCTAACCGACATGCTAGACTATGACTCCGAAGACATCGACGGTATGGACGACGATGCCGGAGACGATTAAGAACCAGTGCCTACAGGGCACTGGAAGACCACCTCGTCATACGACATATACATGGTGGACACCCCAAAGGATGGGGACGGCAAAGAAGCAGCGGAGGCAGATTCCTCTAAGAAACAGCCCAAGCGCCGACGTCAGCGGCGCCGCTCTAAATCCCGCCACAGCAAGAATGGAGATTCCAGCACCGGAGATAATAACACCCCAGAGAGTGTCGAAGACAACCCCCTCCAGCACGATTCAGCACAGGAGGACGGAGTAGCCAGCCCTCAGGAGAGAGCGGCAGACGAGGAGGACGAAAGTTACATGCCTCCCTCCGGAGACGAGGCAAGCCTCAATGACGACGAATTCGTCGTGCCCGAGGATCCCGTCGAACAAGAGCGATTTAAACGCACGCTAATGGCCACGGCGAATAGCCTAAAGAAAAAGCAGCAACAGCTTCAAGCTGATCAAGACCTGCTGGCCGACAGATGGACCGAGGTCCTCACGGCCGAAGAGTATGAACTCGAACACCCCTCCAAAAGCTACCCAAAACGCAAGTTGCTCCCCCGACTAGAGGAGGAAGCATACAAACCTTCATCACCAGCGCACAATACGGCAGACCGACCACCTCGAGGCCGCGACAGAGAGGCATCCAGGCCCTCCGCTAGAGCCGTACCCCGGCACCGCTCGAAAAGCACGAAGCCACGGGGTAATGCACCGGACTTGCGGGATATATTGGAGGATAAGGCAAGACAATCAAGATCTATCTACGGATCACGTGGGCGCCCCACGACCCACGACGACTACCGTCGCGCCGGATACAGCAACTTCGGTCGGGCCGAACACAGCAGACAAAGCTCTCTTGAGCTACGTCGTGATATTGCTCAATATAGAGGCGCCGCACACCCACTATGCTTCACAGATGAAGTAATGGATCATCAAATCCCTGAAGGGTTTAAACCCGTGAACATTGAATCCTACGATGGCACAACAGACCCCGCGGTTTGGATCGAAGATTATTGCCTTCATATCCATATGGCCCGCGGTGACGATCTCCACGCCATCAAGTATCTCCCACTCAAGCTTAAAGGACCAGCTCGGCATTGGCTTAACAGCTTGCCAGCAGAGTCAATTGGGTGCTGGGAGGACCTAGAAGCCGCATTTCTTGACAACTTCCAGGGCACATATGTGCGACCACCAGACGCCGGTGACCTAAGCCATATAATTCAGCAGCCAGACGAATCGTCCAGACAGTTCTGGACACGGTTCTTAACAAAGAAAAATCAAATCGTCGACTGCCCGGATGCAGAGGCCCTCGCACCCTTCAAACATAACATCCACGACGTGTGGCTGGCCCGGCACCTAGGACAAGAAAAGCCGAAATCCATGGCAGCCCTCACATCACTCATGACCCGCTTCTGTGCGGGAGAGGACAACTGGCTAGCTCGCAGTAACAACCTCAGCAAAAATGCTGGCAGTCCGGACAGCAAGGACTGCAATGGTAGGTCGCGTCGCAACAAAAACAAACACCGCGTTAACGGCGATAACACTGAGGACACGGCAGTCAACGCCGGATTCAGTGGCTCCAAACCCGGTCAGCGGAAAAAGCCATTCAAAAGAACTACTCCGGGTCCGTCCAATTTGGACCGAATACTCGACCGCTCTTGCTAGATACATGGCACCCCCGAAAAGCCAGCTAACCACACCAACAGGGATTGTTGGGTATTCAAGCAGGCAGGCAAGTTAATTGTCGAAAACAATGACAAGGGGCTGCATAGCGATGACGAGGAGGAGACCCGGCCGCCGAACAATAGAGGACAGAAGGGTTTCCCCCCACAAGTGCGGACGTTAAACATGATATACGCAACCCACATACCCAAGAGGGAGCGGAAGCGTGCACTTAGGGACGTATATGCGATGGAGCCAGTCACCCCGAAGTTCAATCCATGGTCCTCTTGCCCGATCACTTTCGATCGAAGGGACCACCCCACCAGTATCCGCCATGGCGGATTCGCCGCATTGGTTTTAGACCCAACGTCGATGGATTTCACCTAACTAGAATCCTGATGGACGGCGGCAGCAGCCTGAACATGCTTTATCAGGATACAGTGCGCAAGATGGGCATAGACCCCTCAATGATTAAACCTACAAAGACGACCTTCAAAGGCGTCATACCAGGTGTCGAGGCCAATTGTACAGGCTCGGTCACACTGGAAGTGGTCTTCGGATCCCCGGATAATTTCCGAAGCGAGGAGTTAATCTTCGACATAGTCCCGTTCCGCAGTGGCTATCACGCTCTGCTCGGAAGAACCGCGTTTGCAAAGTTCAATGCGGTGCCGCATTATGCATACCTCAAGCTCAAGATGCCAGGCCCTCGTGGAGTCATCACGGTTAACGGAAACACTGAACGCTCCCTCCGAACGGAGGAACACACAGCGGCTCTCGCGGCAGAAGTACAGAGTAGCCTCTTAAGGCAATTTTCGAGTCCGGCCGTTAAACGACCGGACATGGCCAAACGCGCCCGGAGTAACATACATCAAGACCACCTGGCACGTTCCGAGCACGCGTAGCAATGCGGCCCCAACCCCAGCCCTTGCATGATTGCAAGACAAGCTCTTCGCATACATCACTACGCTCTGAAGATACCATGGGCATAGGGGGAGGGGCACGACCACGACAGGCCCAGAGTGCGGCTCAACCACACCAGGGGCTCCCAAGTGTGTCGCTCTTTTTCTTTTCCTTTTTATTTTATCCACAGGACTCCATTCACCAGAGACCCTGTCCGGCGATGAATCTGCCGAACTCACGATGCAACAGCCAGGGAGGGACAATGGCTACGACGAACACTCAGGTGGTCTCCATTATGAGCAATAAATCTGTTTAATACACCATTCCGCAGCCTACCCCTGGAGGGGGACATGTCTAATAGTCCAAAACCCTTGCTTCTGCACTATTTGTATCATTCTGCACTCGTAGTAGAATTCCTTGAATAAACAATGCATCACTTTTCTCTTATAATTGCATTCCTTTTCTTTATATATATGTTCATTTATGACATCTTGCATCCGTACAATTCGGTACGGCCTAATACACCAGGGGCTTATGTTCCCCGCATAATGGTGTCATAAGTCCGAACACTTTCACAAGTGCGGCACCCCGAACTTATAGCACTATATGCATCGGCTCCGAATCATGTCTTGGGTCAATAGTTGGGTTTGCCCGGCTCCCATGTTTTGGTACCTTACATTCCGCTCTATCGGCTAAGGTAGCACTGGGAGAACCACTGCGATTGCGCCCCGGTTGAGCTGGGCGAGCGCCTCAGTGGAGAAAGCTAAAACTGACCGTCATGATAAGGTGAGAGTTGGTCGCTGTTCGAGAGGTTTTTTCGAGTCCCTAAAGACTTATGCTGCTTAGAGCGAGGAACCGGCTGTGTCCGGCCCAGGCGTGGATAGCGCCCCGAACTCGGTCTTTCGAACACTAGGGGCTTCACCGAAATTTAAAATTATAGAATTCTATGGCTAAGTGAGAGTGTTCAAGCATTATAAGTCCGGTTGCCTTGTTCGTTGTGTTGAGCGCCTCCCTAGATGGACCCAAAAATGGGAACAAGAGCGCTCAAGTTTATCCCGAACACCCCAGCACTCGTGGCATGGGGCTGAAGCCAACGACTTGCCATCTCTCAGATTTGATAAACGGCCGCACAGAAGGTAATATTTTAAATCAATAAGCGTTGCTTAGCGCATATGAACACAGTTTTCAGCGCACAGGATAACACATTGCGAGTCTACTAAAAAATTACATCTCTGGGGCACTCATCCGCAATCTTGCGGGAACACTTCAGGACACTCTTATAGTACATTTCGGGCATACGATACTCCTTGCCCGCCGGTGGCGCGTCCGTCAGAAGCCTCTCAGCATCCAGCCTGCCCTAGTGCACCTTTGCGCGGGCAAGGGCCCGACGGGCACCTTCAATGCAGGCGGAGCGCTTGATGACCTCCACCCAAGGGCACGCATCCACCAGCCGACGCACGAGGCCGAAGTAGCTCCTAGGCATGGCCTCTCCAGGCTACAGCCGGACTCTGAGGCCCTTCATGGCCTGCTCGGCTACCTTGTGGAGCTCAACCAGCTGCCTCAGCTGGTCGCTAGGGGGCACCGGATGTCCGGCCTCAGCATACTGAGACCAGAAGACCTTCTCCGTCGATCTCCCCTCCTCGGCCCGATAGAATGCGGAGGCATCAAATACGCTGCGAGGCAGATCTGCAAATGCCCCTAGAGAGCTCCGAATTCGGGTAAGTAACAGGTAATTTACATTCACATGCTTGCTTTGCATGAAAAATGCCTTACCCGCCGCTATTTTCTCCACCGCCTCAATCTCCTGGAGGGCCTTATGGGCCTCGGCCTTAGCGGCTTTGGCACTTTCAAGAGCCGAGGCAAGCTCGGACTCTCGAGTCTTCGAGTCGCGCTCCAAACTCTCATGATTTTCCATGAGAGCCTGGAGCTCTTGCCGCACCTCCGCCACCCGCGCCTCCTGCTTCTCTCGCTCCGCCCGTTCCGCGGCCGCATTACGTTCGGCCACGGACATGGCCTCCTTCAGGGTCGCCACCTCGTTCGTGGCCCCTGCAGTACCCACGTTATCCTTGTCATTTCTATTGCAACCAAAATCCTTTTCTGTAAGGTACAAATTTAATGTGGTGTTACTCACCTTCTTTGTCCTCGAGCTGCTTCTTGGCAAGGCCGGGCTCGTGCTCGGACCGCTTGAGGTCCTGCTTCAAAGCACCAACCTCCGCAGTCAGTGCGGCAGAGGTCAGCAGCGCAGCCTGCAATCCCATATTGACATAATTTTTAGAACTCCTGCGTATATATTTTTTTGATCCTCAGTTCGGTTTTTCTTTCTGAACACCGAACCGAGCATCAGGGGCTACTGTCTATGCGGTATTACATTGCATATTTTAAAAACTTCTTACCTCAAAGCCTGTTAGAAGGTTGCTGCAGGCTTCGGTCAGCCCGCTCTTGGCGAGCTGAACCTTCTGAATCACCGCACTCATAATAGTGCAGTGTTCTTCCTCGATGGAAGCGCCGTTGAGCGCCTCCAACAAGTTGTCCGGCGCCTCCGGTTGGACGGAGGCTGCCGGTGTCACGGTCTTGCCCTTCTTACGAAGGGGCCGCCTTCCGAACTCCGGAACCACTGCGGGTTCCGGCACGGAGTCCGGCACGAAGTCCGGGAGGTTGCCTTGTGGCACCTCCGGAGCCTCCCCCTCCTGGCGGGTCCCCTCCTGGGATCCCACCTCGGCGTCCTTAGCATCGCGAGGGGTGTAGGCGGTCGGAATGGAATCTGCATCCGACGGAGCCAAGGACCCGCTGGATGAAGCAGGAAGATCCTCCTCGGCCGGGCTACAGGTAGTGTGCGGCATTAGAAGGACACTACGTGGCACAAAAGAGAAATTACAAATCACTCAGGAATCCGGATACTTACGATCTTGCCAGGGGCTTGGCCCTTGAGGTCCACCCCTCGTCGCCATCGGTGGCGTTGGCGGAGCTGTCCGGAGGAAGGGTCCTTCCCCTCTTGGACGCTTCGGCCTCCCCCATTGGGGAACCCTTCCTCTTCCTCTCTCCCCCCTCCTGGGGAGAGTCTTCTTTCTCCTCCTCGCCTTTGGGGGAGGAGTCTGCCTCGGAGTCATCGGACGATGAGTCCGATACCACCTAGCACCGGGAACTCCTTCGGGTTCCCGTGGCCTTCTTCTTGGCCTTCTTCTCCGGCACCACATAAAGTGTCGGGACTAGCAGCCCCGTTAAACGAGCGTCCGCTGGTTCCTCGGGTAGGGGAGCTGGACAGTTAACCTGTCCGGATGTCCTCTGCCAGTCCTGTTAAAGGCATTGGGAATTTTAGATCCCACATAGAGTCAAACTATGAAAGAAATAAATGTCCCATAAAGGATAACACATCTTACCACACCGGTCGGGCGCCTGGTGCTGAATCCGCGATCTTCAGTCGCGGACGCGGGGGCTTCTCCGCCCTTGAACAGCACCCTCCAGGCAGCTTCGTACGTCGTGTCGAAGAGCCCGCTCAGGGTCTGGTGCTGTGCCGGATCGAACTCCGACAGATTGAAGGCCCGTTGTTGGCAGGGGAGAATTCGGTGGACGAGCATGACCTGGATCATGTTGACAAGCTTGAGCTTCTTGTTCACCAAGGTCTGGAGACAGGACCGGAGTCCGGTCAGCTCCTTCGAATTGCCCCATAGCAAGCCCTTCTCTTCCAGGAGGTGAGCTGCATGGGGGAACCAGATCTGAACTCGAGGGCCGCAGCCCATTTAGGGTCACGCGGCTCGGTGATATAGAACCACCCTGATTGCCACCCTTTGATGGTTTCCACAAAGGCGCCCTCGAGCCAGAGGACATTGGGCATTTTGCCCACCATGGCGCCTCCGCACTCCGCTTGGATGCCCTTCACTACCTTCGGCTTGACGTTGAAGGTTTTTAGCCACAAGTCGAAGTGGGGCTGGATGCAGAGGAAGGCCTCACACACGACGATAAACACCGAGATGTTGAGGATGAAGTTTGGCGCCAGATCGTGGAAGTCTAGGCCGTAGTAGTACATGAGCCCCCGGACGAAGGGATGAAGTGGGAAGCCCAGTCCGCGGAGGAAGTGGGGAAGGAATACGACCCTCTCATGGGGACTGGGGGTGGGGATGAGCTGCCCCTTGTCGGGCAGCCGGTGCGCGATATCGCTGGATAGGTATCCGGCACCGCGCAACTTCTCGATGTGCTCCTCCGTAATGGAGGAGGTCATCCACTTGCCTCCCGCTCCGGACATGGCTGGAGTAGGTTGAGGCGAGATGTGTGGACTTGGGTGCTGGAGCTTGAAGTGCGCGGAGATGGATAAGCAAAGGAGGAAAAAGGCGTAGGTAAAAAAGGTGGATCCTTATCCCCTTATATATGTGCGAACAAAGACTATGCGTCCCCACCGGCCTGGTAAAACTCGCTTATCTCCCAAGCGCCACCATCAATGGCGCGGTTGGGTTACCCACGTCCGTATTAATGGGAATCAAGGAATAAGGGGAACACGATCTCTGCTTCGACAAGACGTGCCAAGGAAACCGCTTCGCTAAACGCGCTGAGGTGGTATAATAAAAAACAATTCAAGTAAAGGCTTGGTGGTGGTGTGATGTCATGCCACAAAATACGTCAGCAGATTGAACTTGTGTGCATATTATTCTCTCTATGGTGGAATGTGGAATTTATTTTGCAGAGCCGGACACTATCCTGGTGTTCACAATCTTCTATGAATTATTCGGAGGAGGAACCCGCCTTGCAATGCCGAACAATATGCGCACCGGACTCATCGTCATTGAAGCCTGGTTCAGGGGCTACTGAGGGAGTCCTGGACTAGGGGGTGTCCGGATAGCCGAACTATCATCGGCCGGACTCCAAGACTATGAAGATACAACATTGAAGACTTCGTCCTGTGTCCGGATGGGACTTTCCTTGGCGTGGAAGGCAAGCTTGGCGATACGGATATGTAGATCTCCTACCATTGTAACCGACTCTGTGTAACCCCAGCCCTCTCCGATGTCTATATAAACCGGAGGGTTTTAGTCCATAGGACGAACAACCATTACAACAATCATACCATAGGCTAGCTTCTAGGGTTTAGCCTCCTTGATCTCGTGGTAGATCCACTCTTGTACTACCCATATCATCAATATCAATCAAGAAGGAGTAGGGTTTTCCCTCCATCGAGAGGGCCCGAACCTGGGTAAAAACATCGTGTCCCTTGTCTCCTGTTACCATCCGCCTAGACGCACAGTTCGGGAACCCCTACCCGAGATCCGCCGGTTTTGACACCGACAGGTGTCCTCACGCTGGGGGCTGGGCTGGGGGCTGCTATTCGGGCTGCTCGACACCACCAGTGGCATACTGGAGGTGCCTGCCGGGGGCTGGCCACTCGCCGAAATCCTGGCCCTCTTTATCCTCTGGGCCAGCGTCTCCACATCCCTGCAAGATGAAGACAAATGAGCAACACCATCAGAGGAAGTGTAAGGAATGAGGGAGGAAAGCAGAAGCTTACTCTTCGTTCTCTTCCTCCTCCTCCTCTGCTGCTTTCCTTTTTCTCTCCGGGCTGAGAGGCCCGGGGTCTCTCTCCGGGCTAAGAGGCCCGAAGTCAAACGCAAACCCCGCACCGACGTTCATCGGCAAGGGAGGCGGCAATGGCATCCGGGCGCGCTTGGACGACGAAGAAGCAGATGTCCTCTTCTTCGACGCCACGGCTTTCGCCGTTTTCTTCATCGCCACCGCCCTCGTATGGCGCACGGGTGCTTCCTGGGCTTGCCGCAGCTGCACGGCCCAGTCGAGGTGGACCAGCTTACCGGAGGTGGCCTGCCACAGGACCCGCTTTTTTCCGGTGATCGAAGGATCGGCGGTCGCGGTCCTCCCCTCCTCGCCCTCCTCCGCCGACAACTCGTCAGCGGCGTCTTCGACGAGGGGAGCCCTAGTGTCGGCGCCGCTGGCCTCACCAGTGGTTGTAGCCCACCGGGCGAGCTCCCCCTCCTCCGCCTCCGCCGCGGCCTTGTCCACCATGCCGCCGGCGCTGCCAGCCTCCCTGACAAGCTTTGCCTCCTCCTTGGCAAGCCTTGCCTCCTCGACCCTGGCGGCAATATAGTCCAGCTCCGCCGGGCAGGTGTCCTAGATAAGCCGCGGCTCGTCGGTGATATATATATCGTGCAGGGTGTCGAAGAACTCCTGCACCACAAGCCCGTCCGGCTCAACCCAGTTCGGGTCAAGGCCATGCGCGTTGAAGAGCGGCATCATGGCAATGATCTCGTTCCGGTGAGAGTTGTTGCTCAGCGGTACCACTTCCGCCGGCAGCTTGAAGACAGGTTCCTTGTCGACCTTGCCGGCCTTCGCGGCATCCCTGGCAAGCTTGCCGGACCGCTTGACCTCGCCCTCATCGTCAACCTCGAGCTGGAAGATCCGTTGGCACAGATAGGCGTGCCTCAGCACCGTCAGGTTGTTGTCGAGGACGGGGCGGAGCCTCATGATGTCGGCGGTGTTCACGAAGAGCCAGGCCGGCCTCCCCTTGTCGTGCAGAAGGGCAATTTGGCGGCGGATGAAGTCCGCCCCGATCATCTCGAGGGTGAGCCCGGCCTGGGTGAGCCGAAGAATCTTGGTGGTGGTGATCGTAAGCTTCGCGTCGTCAGCGTCGACGTCGCCCCAGTCGCCCCCACAGACCGGTGGTTTCTCGCGAATCGCGTAGAATGCCAGCGGGTCCTCCTCCTCAATCCAGCACCACCGGCCCCGCCATTCTTCCCACCTCTCCTTCGTGGCGCCGTCTGGGAATGCCCCCTTGGCCCTCGGGATCCAGGCGACGCAGCCAGCAATGGCGCCCCCTTTTTGGATCCGAGGGGAGAAGTAATGGTGAAAGAGCGCCGTGCTGGGGTGCACCCCGACGAAGCCCTCGCAGAGATGTGCAAAGAGAGCCATGCACGCCATGGCATTCGGGGTGAAATCCAGGAGGCGGAAGCCATAGGTGTGCATGATGTCCTTGAAGAAATCAGAAAAGGGGGGACAGAGCCTGCAAGAGAAATAGTCGACAAAGAAGGGATACCGATGTGGGGAAGGCCCGACGCTGGCGGGGACGACGTGCGTGGCTGGATGCCCCATCTTCTCTCCCCCCGTCTTCACTCCCCACAAATCCTTGAACATCTCCCAAGCTCGGGCACGCCAACCATCGAGGGGAAGTAGGCGGACTGCGCCCGCCGCACCACCAGCTCGCTCTCCAGCTGCTCCGACACGCCGGTGTCCTTCGCCGCTCCCTTGCTCTTGGTGGACTTAGGCACCATGGCGGCTGCGGGAAGCGAAAAAGCAGAGGACGGCGGAAGCACGACGGCGATGGGCGAAAGCAGAGAGGCTTGAGAAGAAGGAAGAAAGGGGGCGGCGGTTCTGAGATTGGAGGAAGGCGCAGGGAAGGGGTAAAGTGAGCAACGCGCCCGCGGTTATTCCTTTTTATGGGGAAGACGCGGGCCGCCTCCTTTCCCATTAACTGCGAGACGACGCATGCGTGCAAGGGCTGACCCACGCATGCCTCCCACATCATACGCGCGCACGACCCCCGTCCCCCCTGTCACTCACTCAATGCGGGTCGTGGGGAAGCGCAGCGGACGGAACAGTGGCCGCGGTAAAAATCCGCCCCAACTGCCCGTGCATCGTTCTGGGCCTGGCCCAACAACATGTTGCGCTTATGTGTGGCCCAGGCCCCGGGGCTCCTGTTGGTGTACAAAAGTAGGGGCTCTGCTTTTGACCCCTTTACTTGTGCATGGGCAGTCAGAGCCTCCCGCCATGGCCACGCATAACAGGGCAGGAAACAGAAGCCGGAGAGAAGCCGAAGGCACAAGACAAACACAGCAACGACAAGGACCAAGGCCACAAAGATCAGACGGACGGTGAGGGAGTCATGGACTAGGGGGTGTCCGGACAGCCGGACTATCATCGTCCGCCGGACTCCAAGACTATGAAGATACAAGATTGAAGACTTCGTCCCGTGTCCGGATGGGACTTTCCTTGGTGTGGAAGGCAAGCTTGGCAATACGGATATGTAGATCTCCTACCATTGTAACCGACTCTACGTAACCCTAGCCCTCTCCGGTGTCTATATAAACCGGAGGGCTTTAGTCCGTAGGAGAGGACATCCATTACAACAATCATACCATAGGCTAGCTTCTAGGGTTTAGCCTCCTTGATCTCGTGGTAGATCCACTCTTGTAATACACATCATCAATATTAATCAAGCAGCACGTAGGGTTTTACCTCCATCAAGAGGGCCCGAACCTGGGTAAAACATCGTGTCCCTCGTCTCCTGTTACCATCCGCCTAGACGCACAGTTCGGGACCCCCTACCCGAGATCCACCGGTTTTGACACCGACATTGGTGCTTTCATTGAGAGTTCCTCTGTGTCGTCACCGATAGGCTTCATGGCTCCTCCAATCAACAACAACGCCGTCCAGGGTGAGACTTTTCTCCCCGGACAGATCTTCATATTCAGCGACTTCGCGCTGCGGGCCAATTCACTTGGCCATCTGGAGCAGATCGAAAGCTACGCCCCTGACCATCAGGTCAGGTTCGGAAGTCTAAACTTCAGGCCGACATCCGCGGGGACTTGATCTTCGACGGACTCGAGCCACAGCCGAGCGTGCCACGCTGTCACGACGGGCATGATTTAGCTCTGCCGCCGGACAGTGCCTTGGTGGCCGCACACGAATCCTCTCCGGCCCTTAGTCCGGAGCCGATCGCGCAGATCGAGGACCGGTGGCTGGACACCGCCTCGGGGGCTACAACTTCAACGGCGATGGAGCCGAACACTAACCTTGTCCCTTACAAAGCTCGTGACTCCGAGGTGCCGGGCTCCCTGCCGGACTCCGAACCTCCCGCGCCCCTGCCAATCGAATCTGATTGGGCGCCGGTCATGGAGTTCACCGCCGCGGACATCTTCCAACACTCACCCTTTGGCGACATCCTAAATTCGCTAAAGCATCTCTTGCTATCCAGAGAGCCCTGGCCGGACTACGGCCAGGATGGTTGGGATGCGGACGACGAAGAAATTAAAACCCCACCCACCACCCACTTTGTAGCCATTGTCGACGATCTAACCGACATGCTAGACCTTGACTCCGAAGACATCGACGGTATGGACGACGATGCCGGAGACGATCAAGAACCAGCGCCTACAGGGCACTGGAAGTCCACCTCGTCATATGACATATACATGGTGGACACCCCAAAAGATGGAGACGGCGAAGAAGCAGCAGAGGCAGATTCCTTAAAGAAACAGCCCAAGCGCCGACGTCAGCGGCGCCGCTCTAAATCCCGCCACAGCAAGAATGGAGATTCCGACACAGGAGATAATAACACCCCAGAAAGTGCCGAAGACAATCCCCTCCAGCAAGACTCAGCGCAGGAGGATGTAGAAGCAAGCCCTCACGAGAGAGCGGCAGACGAAGAGGTCAAGGATGATAATTACATACCTCCCTCCGGAGACGAGGCAAGCCTCAACGACGACGAATTCGTCGTGCCGGAGGATCCCGTCGAACAAGAGCGTTTTAAACGCAGGCTTATCGCCATGGCAAATAGCCTAAAGAAAAAGCAGCAGCAGCTTCAAGCTGATCAAGACCTACTGGCCGACAGATGGACCGAGGTCCTCGCGGCCGAAGAGTATGAACTCGAATGTCCCTCCACGAGTTACCCAAAACGCAAGTTGCTCCCCCGATTAGAGGAGGAAGCATACATACCTTCATCGCCAGCGCACAATACGGCCGACCGACCACCCCGTGGTCGCGACAGAGAGGCATCCAGGCCCTCCACCAAGACCGTACCCCGGCATCGCTCCAAAAGTACAAAGCCAAGAGGGAACGCGCCGGACTTGCGAGATATATTGGAGGACAAAGCAAGGCAATCCAGATCCATCTATGGATCACGTGGGCGCCCAACGACCCACGACGAATACCGTCGCGCCGGATACAACAACTCCGGCCGGGTCGAACACAGCAGACAACGCTCCATTGAGCTACGCCGTGATATCGCTCAATACAGAGGCGCCGCACACCCGCTATGCTTCACTGACGAAGTAATGGATCATCAAATCCCTGAAGGGTTTTAACCCGTAAACATTGAATCCTATGATGGCACAACAGACCCCGCGGTTTGGATCGAAGATTATCTCCTTCACATCCACATGGCACGCGGTGACGATCTCCACACCATCAAGTATCTCCCACTCAAGCTTAAAGGACCAGCTCGGCATTGGCTTAACAGCTTGCCTGCAGAGTCAATTGGGTGTTGGGAAGACCTGGAAGCCGCATTCCTCGACAACTTCCAGGGCACATATGTGCGACAACCAGACGCCGATGACCTCAGCCACATAATTCAGCAGCCAGATGAATCGGCCAGACAGTTCTGGACACGGTTCTTAACAAAGAAAAATCAAATCGTCGACTGTACGGATGCAGAGGCCCTCGCAGCCTTCAAACATAACATCCACGACGAGTGGCTAGCCCGGCACCTAGGACAGGAAAAGCCGAAATCCATGGCAGCCCTCACATCCTTAATGACCCGCTTCTGTGCGGGAGAGGATAGCTGGCTAGCTCACAGCAACAACCTCAGTAAAAATTCTGGTAGTCCGGATACCAAGGACCACAATGGCAGGTCGCGTCGAAGCAAAAATAAACGCCGCGTTAACGGCGACGACAAGGAGGATACGGCAGTCAACGCCGGATTCCGAGGCTCTAAACCCGGTCAGCGGAAGAAGCCATTTAAAAGAACCACTCCGGGTCCGTCCAATTTGGACCGAATACTCGACCGCTCATGCCAGATACATGGCACCCACAAAAAGCCAGCTAACCACACCAACAGAGATTGTTGGGTATTCAAGCAGGCAGGCAAGTTAATTGCCGAAAACAATGACAAGGGGCTGCATAGCGACGACGAGAAAGAGACCCAGCCGCCGAACAGTAGAGGGCAGAAGGGTTTCCCCCACAAGTGCGGACGGTAAACATGATATACGCAACCCATATACCCAAGAGGGAGCGGAAGCGTGCACTAAGGGACGTATACGCGATGGAGCCAGTCGCCCCGAAGTTCAATCCATGGTCCTCTTGTCCGATTACTTTCGATCGAAGAGACCATCCGACCAGCATCCAGCATGGCGGATTCGCCGCATTGGTTTTAGACCCAATCGTCGATGGATTTCACCTCACGGGAGTCCCGATGGACGGCGGCAGTAGCCTGAACCTGCTTTATCATGATACAGTGTGCAAGATGGGCATAGACCCCTCAAGGATTAAACCTAAAAAGACAACCTTCAAAGGCGTCATACCAGGTGTTGAAGCTAATTGTACAGGCTCAGTCACGCTGGAAGTGGTCTTCGGATCCCCGGATAATTTCCGGAGCGAGGAGTTAATCTTCGACATAGTCCCATTCCGCAGCGGCTATCACGCTCTGCTCGGACGAACCGCCTTTGCAAAGTTCAACGCGGTGCCGCATTATGCATACCTCAAGCTCAAGATGCCAGGCCCTCGTGGAGTCATTACGGTCAATGGAAATACGGAACGCTCCCTCTGAACGGAGGAACACACAGCGGCTCTCGCGGCAGAAGTACAGAGCAGCCTTCTAAGGCAATTTTCGAGTCCAGCTGTTAAACGACTGGACACAGCCAAACGCGCCCGGAGCAACATCAATCAAGACCACCTGGCACATTCCGAGCACGCGTAGCAATGTGGCCCCAACCCCAGCCCTCGCATGATTGCAAGACTGTCGGTGTACTAGAATAGGGGTACACTAGTATCCCGAACTTGTGCACGGGCACTTGCAGCACCCTGCGGCAAGGCTTGCCGGGTCACCGCCAAGGTCCTCCGTGACTCCTTAAGAAACAAGACCCCGGCAAGAGGAGCTTGTCGGGAAGCCATTCAAGAACAAAGTATTCGAGCTAAGAAGACAAGACCCCGGCAAGAGGAGCTTGCCGGGAAGGCCAAACAAGGCATCACTAGAAAGCTTGCTGCGGTGCACCACGCGCCCCGGCAAGGCTCGGTGAGCGACAAGCTCCCGGGCCCGACAAGACAACGACCGCGACAAGGTACTTGCCGCGGCAGGCGGCCACACCGCACCCGCGCTCCAGCGCATCCACCCGCGTGTCGCCTTGAGGCCTTCTCAGGGGCGTGTGGCAGGAGCCTGTGCAGCCAGGGGTGCGCGGTGGCAAGCGGAGATGACGAGAAGGCCATCGTGGCGAACGGTGGCGCTCCTAACGTTCACTTTTTACACTGTTTAGGCGACTCAGACGGGCATTCAATGCCCTTGTCCCCTGCCATCGGAGTTAGGTAGGATACGCTGTGGCTACAGTAGAGGTAGCTGTACCTACCGCACTCTTTTTCTGTTTTTACCCCTCTTTGTCTACGTTGCCACCTGTCGGTGACCCCTTGAGTGTATAAAAGGAGGCCCATGCGCAACGTAGAAGGGGTTCGGCTCATTCGAAACACCAAGAATACTCTCACGCTCGGTCCGGTAGCGTTCATCGCTCCTGAGCGAGAACTTAATACAATCAAGCAAGCAGAAGTAGGAGTGTTATCTCTCCGGAGAGCTCCGAAGCTGGGTAAACTGCTCGTGTGCATTGCCTCGATCCGCTCTTCGTGCGATCTCCGCCCCCCTCCAAACCGAAAGGGGCTCGGTCCGCCGATCCCCATAGGTGTTCGTGGATCAGTTTCCCCGGCATCTTTGGCGCGCCAGGTAGGGGGCGTCGAGTTCGTGCGAACCCGATCCGGCGTGCACACGGGCTAAATCTTCATCAACTTCATCGACATGCCACCAAAGAAGAAGGCTTCGGAAGCAGCCCTGCCATCTGCTTCGCTCCCACCAACTCTGGAGCAAGCGGACGGTGGAGTGGACGCCGGCGGAAGAACGGGCGTCGATGAGGGTGCTCACAGCGCTGCCAAGTCCAAGGACAAGGCCGCGCAGACCTCGGCGTCCGTACGCGCACCGCGCCCGTCTCAGGAGGCGCGGGACCAGCAACGTCATGGCGTTCGTAGCGCCATACGTCCGCTGGGCCAAGATCAAGCTGGTGGTTCTCGTGGCGTTCAAGACCAGCATGCACGTCAGCATGCTGGCCCGAGCGAGGTACGGTCGCCTGGACGGGATACTGCTCCTTCTAACGTGGTTAGGAGTCCGAGCATGTCCCGCTCCTCGCACCGTTCACCTCTGCCGTCCACCACTCCAGTGGAAGCCTTGGCGCGAGCTCAACTACTTCTAGATTACCCTCCGACGGCGGACAAGACCGACGAGTGGAGGGCCACTATCCAGAGTATCATCGGCTTCGCCAACGGCGACACTGCGCGGCAGCCAAGCACTTCGTTGCCGCGGCAAGACTGCCGGACGCGAGCCGATGGCGACAAGATGGATGGGGGTGCAACTTCCATGCACTCTCCACCACGAAGGCCAAGATCGCCGACTCGCCGGATCCACCCCGACAGCGGCTCTACCGCGTCTTCGGATCCACGAGCTCGTCGCGACCAGCGCCAAGTTCTCCACGAACGACAGCAAGAGGACGCTCGTACCCGCATCGAGCACCGAAGAGAAGCGCGGCGTCAATCTGACCAGCGCGCTGGGCCTTCTGTCGACATGCATGTGCCAGGGGAACCAGGCGACTTGCCGTACGCGGTAGGTTGCCCTGCGTTCACCCGTGAGCTGTGGCAAGTCCAATGGCCCAGCAAGAAGAACTTCAAGCCAGATGTACCAGAGAAGTACGATGGCAGGTTGCATCCGTCGGAGTTCCTCAGCATCTACACCATCGCGGTGCAAGCTACTGGGGGGCGCGACGAGAAGATCCTTGCCAACTACTTCCCACTGGTGCTCAAGCCCAATGTTAGATCTTGGCTCATGCACTTGCCGGACGACTCCATTTCTTCATGGGAAGACCTGTGCCATCAGTTTGTCAGCGCCTTCACAGGCGGCCACAAGCCCCATGGCCAGGAGAGCGATCTTCATCTGCTCGCCCAGAAGGAAGGAGAGACCCTGCGCAAGTTCATTCAAAGGTTCAGCCAAGTGCAGCGCAACATCCCGGACGTCCACCCTGCCGCGGTCATCAGCGCGTTCCATCAGAACGTGCGAAACCGCAGGATGAGGGAAGAGATGGTGATGTGCAAGATCAGGGACGTAAGTGAGCTTTATGCCCTGGCCGACAAGTGCGCACGTGCTGAAGAGGGGAGGAGGCTCCCCGGAGAGACTACAGGAGCAGGAGGATCCGACAGTGAGGATACCGCCCCGGCAAGGAAAGGCCGGCGGCGGAACAACAGAAGGAAGAAGGGCAAAGAAGTGCTAGCTGTCGAGCAGACCGGCAACGGGGGTGGCGCCAAGGAAGCTAAGACTAGTGGCTCCAGCAAGAAGGCCCAGGTTGTGGCAGCCGCCGACAAGCAGGACAGCTCCGGCAAGCAGTATTGCAAGATCCACCGTACCAAGGGCCATGACCTCCAGAGCTGCAAGAAGGTCGAGCAGCTTGTTGAGCAGCAGAAAGCTGAGTACGAGCGACGCGACAAGGAGAAGGCCCAGGAAGGTGCTGGAGGAGCTAGCAAGAAACGCCCCGGTCGGGGGGGACACCGCGGCAAGGCCAAGCAGCGGCAAGGAGACAGACCTCCCCGCGGCCGCGACAAGGATGAAGACGACGATGATGACGAAGACATGGATGATGACGAGGCCGATGAGCAGGAATTTCAGAAAGCCACAGAGGTCCTATGCGTTGACGGTGGTGCTTCTCTGCATACTTCACACCGCCAACTCAAGCAGTGGATGCGGGAAGTTAACGCAGCAGAGCCATCCGTAGAGTCACGCAAGCCCCTGAAATGGACCAGCACGCCTATCATCTTTGATATTGAGGACCACCCTGATCGCATAACTGCGGTCGGGTGCTTGCCGATGTTGGTTTCACCAACTATCCGCAACCTCAAAGTCACAAAGATGCTAGTTGACGGCGGGGCCGGCTTGAACCTGATCTCCTCCGCGGTCCTTCAGAAACTCCAGATCCCTGACAGCGAGCTTGAAGAGACCGGTACATTCCAAGGAATCAACCCGGGAAGAAGCAAGCCGAAGGGAAAGATCACGCTGCCGGTCACATTTGGCAGCGAGCTGAATTTCAGAACTGAGAGGGTAACTTTTGACGTTGCTGACTTTCCATTACCCTATAATGGAATCCTTGGCCGTCCAGCACTCGCCAAGTTCATGGCAGCCTCTCACTATGCATACAACATGCTCAAGATGCCAGGCCCGATAACTGTCATTTCTGTCCCTAGCGACAAGAAGGATGCCCTTATCTGCGCCGACAAGATTTACCGGGAAGCAGCTGCCGCAGCTGATCGCAAGTCACTTGCCGCTGAAGCTCCCGGGGGAAAGAAGAAGACCAAGTCCGGCAAGAGTTCTGATGCCCACTCCGGCAAGCGCACCTCTTCGGAGTGCTGCGCTACCGTGGAGGGCGCACCATCGAGCTCCACCGGCAAGTACAAGAAGACGATGGCAGCTCCACCTGAGACCAAGAAGGTGTCCGCCAAGGAGGACGGCACTGGTGGTACCTTCACCATCAGTGCCACTCTCGACCCAAAATAGGAAAGCGCGCTCGTTGCTTTCCTGCGGGCGAATGTCGACGTGTTTGCATGGCAACCGTCTGATATCCCCGGTGTTCCCAGGAAAGTGATTGAGCACCACCTAGCCGTTTGTCCTCATGCGCGGCCCGTCAAGCAGAAAGTTAGGAAGCAAGCAGTGGAGCGCCAAGAGTTTATTGCGGAAGAGATCAAGAAGTTGGAAGCAGCAGGCCTTGTCAGAGGAGTGCTCCATCCCACGTGGTTGGCCAATCCTATAGTCGTGCGCAAGGCCAATGGGAAATGGAGGCTTTGTATAGACTTCACTGATGTCAATAAAGCTTGTCCCAAAGACCCATTTCCTTTGCCGCGCATTGATCAGATTGTTGACTCCACTGCCGGATGTGATTTGCTTTCATTCCTTGATGCATACTCAGGATACCATCAGATCTTCATGGCAGAAGAAGATGAGGAGAAAACCGCATTCATCACACCATGTGGCACATACTGTTTTGTACGGATGCCCTTCGGGTTGAAGAATGCTGGTTCAACATTTGCAAGAGTAGTCCATGTCGCTTTTGAGCCACAGATACACAGAAATGTGGAAGCCTACATGGATGATATAGTGGTCAAGAGCAAGGACAAGGCTACTCTGATTCAAGATTTAGATGAAACCTTTGCAAATCTGCGCAAGATCAACCACAAGCTTAACCCCGAGAAGTGCGTGTTTGGAGTCCCTTCCGACAAGCTTCTCGGGTTCTTTGTGTCTCAGCGGGGAATTGAAGCCAATCCCAACAAGATCAAAGCCATCGAGCAGATTGAAGCACCAAAGCGCGTCAAGGATGTACGAAGGCTTGCCAGTTGCGTGGCTGCTCTCAGCAGGTTTATCTCTAAGTCTGCTGAGCGCGCCCTGCCGTTTTTCAAAATATTGAAAAAGGCAGGTCCAATGAAATGGACTCCGGAAGTGGAGGCCGCGCTGCAGGACTTGAAGAGGTACCTGTCCTCCACTCCAATACTTGTCGCACCTAAGCCACAAGAGAAGTTGATGCTGTATCTAGCGGCAACCAATCAAGTGGTTAGTGCTGCGTTAGTAGCGGAGAGGGAGGCGGACGATGAGCCAGCAACCGCGGCAAGTGAATCCAGCAACAAGCAGGAGGCTTCTCCGACAAGCTCTGGTTCCGACAAAGATGGATCTGCGCAGGCATGCAAGGAGGTGCAGAAGAAAATGGTGCAGCGCCCAGTTTACTTTGTTAGTTCCCTCCTGCAGGGAGCTAGGTCAAGGTACTCTAGTGTGCAGAAGTTGCTTTTCGGCCTTCTCATGGCCTCGAGAAAGCTGCGCCATTACTTCCAGGCACATGAGATCACAGTTGTCACTCGCTTTCCGCTGAAAAGGATACTGCAGAATCCAGAAGCAACAGGTAGGATTGTCGAGTGGGCACTGGAACTGTCAAGCTTTGGCCTCAAGTTTGAGAGCACTTCAACTATCCAGAGTAGAGCATTGGCAGAGTTCATAGCAGAGTGGACGCCAACACCAGATAAAGAAATTCCAGAAACGAGCATCCCCGTCAAGGAGGCAAGCAAAGAGTGGCTGATGTACTTTGATGGTGCCTTCTCGCTGCAAGGCGCCGGTGCTGGCGTGCTGCTTATCGCACCCACCGGAGAGCACCTTAAGTACGTAGTCCAGATGCACTTTCACAAGGAGCAAGCAACAAACAATACTACAGAGTATGAGGGTTTGCTTGCCGGCCTCAGAATCGCAGTAGACCTTGGGATCAAGAAGCTCATTGTCAAGGGTGACTCATAGCTTGTCGTCTGCCAAGTGAACAAGAGCTACCAGAGTCCGCTGATGGAAGCATACGTAGATGAAGTGAGAAAGCTAGAAGAGCACTTTGATGGCCTGCAAATGGAGCATGTTCCACGAGCTCAGAACGATGTCGCTGACGGCCTGTCAAAGTGCGCCGCACTAAAGCTACCTGTGGAACCAGGGATCTTTGTGCTCAAGCTGACCCAACCATCCGTAACACCGTCAATTGGACAGAGTAAGAAGAGGAAGTTGGATTCTGGCAACTACTTTCCGGCAGAGCTTCCCGAAGCCGCCGCCAAGAAGGTCCCCAAGATCAACGCCAAGAGTGCTGAGGATAGGTCTGCTCCGGCGAGCCTTACGGTTTGTTCCGTTGAAGCAGACGCTCCCGACAAGTTTTGTTCCGGCAAGCTTGCCGGGGAGCATCACGCTCCAGCAGAGCCGCAGGTTCTTGCCGTAGAAGCGGATGTTCTCGCAGCAGCAAATATGCCTTTAGTCCTTGTTGTCGAGCCACAAGCTCCAGCATGGGCACAACAGCTTGTCCGTTTCCTTCAGACAGGAGAACTTCCCGAAGAGCAAGAAGAAGCGGAAAGAGTAGCCCAGCAGTCAAGTATGTACAAGTTTGTTGACAACACACTGTACAGAATAAGACTCAACAATGTGAAATTGAAGTGTATTCGTCGGGAAGATGGACAACAGCTGTTGGCAGAGATACATGGAGGCATATGTGGTCACCACATTGGCGCAAGAGCACTTGCCGGCAAAGCGTTCCGGCAAGGTTTCTTCTGGCCGACAGCCCTCCAGGATGCAACTGCACAAGTAACCAAGTGTGAAGCGTGCCAGTTCCATTCCAAGAAGATACACCAGCCAGCTCAAGCTCTCCAGACAATCCCTTTATCCTGGCCATTTTCGGTCTGGGGGCTCGAAATCCTCGGCCCCTTCCCCCGAGTCGTCGGGGGCTTTGAGTTCTTGTACGTCGCCATCGACAAGTTCACAAAGTGGCCGGAAGTGGAACCAGTGAGGAAGGTGACAACACAGTCAGCAGTCAAGTTCTTCAGGTCGGTTGTTTGCCGTTTCGGGATCCCTAACAGGATCATCACCGACAACGGCACGCAATTCACGAGCCGCACCTTCATGCAGTACGTCCAAGATCTTGGCGCCAAGGTCTGCTTCGCTTCTGTTGCTCACCCGAGAAGCAACGGTCAAGCGGAGAGGGCAAACGCTGAAGTGCTGCGCGGGCTCAAGACCAGAACTTTCGACAGGCTGCACAAGTGCGGAAAAAACTGGATCGAGGAGCTGCCGGTGGTTCTTTGGTCGATCAGAACAACGCCAAATCGAGCCACTGGCCAGACACCTTTCACTCTAGTCTATGGAGCAGAGGCAGTTCTCCCCACGGAACTCGTTTACGGGTCACCTCGAGTGCTCGCTTATGATGAGCTCGAGCAAGAGCAGCTGCGACAAGATGACGCGCTGCTCCTTGAGGAAGACCGTCTTCAGGCTGCTGTGCGAGCCGCTCGCTACCAGCAAGCTTTGCGTCGCTACCATAGCCGCAAAGTTAACGCCAGAAGTTTCGAGGAAGGCGACCCTGTTCTTCGGCGAGTTCAGTCCGCCAAGAATTCCAACAAGTTGACGCCAAAGTGGGAAGGCCCTTATCGGGTGAAACGAGTCACTAGGCCCGGCGCTATCCGCCTTGAGACCGAAGATGGCATTCCGGTGAGCAACTCCTGGAACATTGAACATCTTCGTAAGTTTTACCCATAGGGCGCGGTTGCCGGGAGCTTTCCCGGCAACCACCTTTTGTACAAGTCTTGCCGCTGCAGCATGTAATCCTTTGTACAAAGCCGGGCGCAGACCCCGTGCATAAATAAAGCCCATGTGCTCCGCACATCTTGTCAATTTCATGCATTTTCTCTCTTTTCGCATGTGCTATCTGACATTTTGTGCAGCACCTGCCTCCGGTAAGCAATAACGAGCCCTAAGGCTTCATGTCATTACTTTCTGTCTCTCTTTCAAAAGAAAGAAGGTTCCCTCGCCCACAAGGTTTGCCGGGAGGGAAGGAGAAAATAATGGTGTGGACCGGGCCGTTCAAGAAAGTTTTCGCCTTGCCGGGAAGCAAACAACAGAAAAGCTAAGTTGCTAAAGTTCGAGCAATCAGTTTTTAAATTTTAAGTTATTTTCCTTGAACGACTGTGCTTTGTATTGAAAACCTGTGCGCGAAGGAACCAACTCGCAGCTAGTTGCACCCTTAATTTGTTTCGAGTCCGCTCAACAACTTAAGTGAGCTACGGCTAGTCGCGACAAGGTTGCTTGTCGGCAGCGGCACCGCCAGCAGGCTGCTGAAGTTCCGCACTCAGCACTCGCGGCAAAGGTGCCTGCACCGGCAAGTTCCCTAAAAGCGTAGGGCAGAAACATACAAAGCCAAGAGTCGAGTAAAGGAAGTAACATGGCATTCATTGCCTAAGATAGAGTTATATTACAAAAGTAACTTGTCGCGGTATTAATAAAGTGTTCTCATGACATGGCTACCAGCGGCAAGCAAAGAAGAAAACGAGCGGCCTAATCAACGCGGCCGCCGTCAACCCTCTTGACCTCGTTCACCCTGTCTACAATGGGTGCGACGAGGGCCTTGATTGCGTCAAGATCAGCGTCCGCTGGCAACCTCTTGAGGACGTTGGTGAGGTTGAGGCCTGGGTTGCAGAAGGCCACCTTCACCAGCACCTTCTCCAGAACCCTGGCACAGATCGTGCGCGACTCGTCGGCCAGCTGCTTCGGGATCCTTTCCCGGAGTTGCTGGAGGGCCGTCGCCACACCCTTGAAGAATAGAGTGAGCTTGACGCTGGGTTGGAGGTTCTCGTCGGAGCGGTACCCGAGGCCCTCCACCCCCAGTCGCACCAGCTCCTCGTCGATGACTGCAGCGATGTTCACAAGGCCCTCCGTCCAGAGCGCCACAGTATCTCTGACGAGATTCTGGGTTTCGGCGGCCCTCGCCAGCAGCGCCTCGTTGCCCTTGATCTCCTCCTTCAAATCCGCCTCCCGCTTCCTGACGCCGTCCAGCGTCTTCGACAGGGTGGCCAGCTTCAGCTCCAGATCGGCGTTGGAGTCCTTGGCGACGCTCAGCTGCTTGCACTTCTCGGTGAGTTGACCCTGCAGCTCACCGTGGGCGAGGGCGTCCTTCTCGCGCTCGAGCTTGAGCGCGGCAAGCTCCTCGCCGCTTGACTTCAGTTCAGCCTCCAGCTGAGCCACCTTTGCCGACAACCCCTCCTTGGCGGCCTCGGCAGCCGCAGCCGCGTCTTTGGCTTCGTTGAGCGCCCCGCCAAGTGCCTGCTCGCGCGCGGCGAGCTCCTCCTCGTGGCATTCGAGGTTCACTTTCCGTTGAGCCAGCTCGCCTTCTTGCACATACAGCTTCTCGCCGGCGAGCCGCTGCTGCTCTTCAGCTTCGGCCTTCTCGAGGAGGAAGGCCTTCCGATCTTCAGCAAGCTGCTCCCGCTCCTCCGCCAAGGCCCAGAGAGGTTCCTGGCAAAGACCCCGGAGCTCCTCCGCGTGTTTCTCTATGTCCACGCTCGCCTTCGCGACGAGCGCTTCTCGGGACTCCAGCTTGGCCTGGCGGGCGCGGTAGAGCGCCAGCAGCTTCCGTAGCAGCCGTTCCTCCTCAGGCTCGTTGCTGCTGCTTCCCGGCACGTTGATGATCGACAACCCGGCGGAGGCGAGCACCTCCCCATCCAGAGCTTCTCCTTCCACCGGCGCCCTGGAGCTTGACGCCCAGGGGAGCTTGATGAAGATGCCCTCGCCGGCCTTCAGATAGGCACCGGGCTGGGGCTCCTCGGAGCCTGGCGCTGCGGCAGCGGCAGAGGGATCGGCGGTCGGTGCAGCGCCCGGTGCTCCTGCGGCCTCAGGGCCGTCAGTGCGATCGCCGGATCCCTCGCCAGTTTCCTCGGCAGCAGCCTTGGCGGCCTCTTCGCCGGCGGGCACCTCAGCACCGGCTCCTTCTTCGGTGGCCGCGGCATCATCAGCATCACCGCGCGTGTTCTCCTCGCCGCTCGTCTCGGTCTCCATAAGCTCCGTGGAGGGTGGATCTGATGACCGGAGAAGAAGAATAAATAAAACAAGCATTCGAAAAAGAAAAATCAGCAGAAGAACACAAGGGAAGTTTCGGGCAAGAAAGATTACCTGTGCTGGGATCCACTGTCATGGACTCCACCACCGGGGGATCATTGGCGCTGTCCCTTGCCGGAGACTCCTCCCTTGCCGGGGACTCCTCCCTTGCCGGAGATTCCTCCCTTGCCAGAGAACGCTCCCTTACCGGGGAGTCCGCCCTTGGCGGCGTAGTCAAAGCAAACGATGAATCGGAGGTGATCACCACCCCCTCTTGTTGAAGATGCTCTGCTCCTACACAAACCAACCAGCAATCAAATGTCAACAAAGGAAAAGAGCAACCGCGCGCGCCCGTCAAGCAGAAAGTTAGCCATGTTCTTACGCTGGGGGCTGCGCTAGGGGCTGCTCTGTGGAGTAGTGGCCGGATCCGGCAAGGTGGTCTCGGGCGCGCCTCCTGCCGTCGCAGTGGGCTCATCCTCGATGATAACCACCGGAGCCTTGGCCCTCTTCGCCGCCCTCTGGGCCAGAGTCCTGAAAAGGGAGAGTCCAGGGTGGATCAGATCAGATGCAAGACAAGAAATAACAAGTTAAAGAACTACAAGGACAACAAGAGGATCTTACTCTTCTTCTTCCTCCTCGTCGGAGCTGAGCGCGGAGAGGTCGAAGTTCGCCCCCCCTCCGGCGCGACGAGGCGGAGGGGTGGGATCCCTTGGCCGCTTGGCGGAGACTGCGGCGCTAGCCCGAGACGACCCCGCTCCAGTTGCCGCTGCGGCGGGAGGCGCTCCCCCGGCAACCATGCTTGCCGCGGCGGAGCGCGTCGCACGGCGCTGCGGCTGTTGGCCCACCTGCCGCCCTGCTGTGTCACTGGCCCTGCGGAGGCGCCTCCTCGGCTGCGCTGGGGGCTGCGCTGCGGGCCCTGCTTGCAGCAAGCCCCTCGGAGATGGCGGACCGCTCGCGCCCTCGGCGGGCTCGCTTGACTCGGCGTCGGGCGCGGCGAGCTCTTCTTCGTCTTCGGGCCACTCTCGTTCGGCAAGGCTTGTCGCCAATGCCGCGTCTGCTTCCTCCACTGTGAACCCGAATTCACCCGCGGCTGCGGCTGCCGCCGCCTCTTCCGCCCTGGTGGCGATGTGTTCCATCTCCTGATCGGTGGTGTCGCGGGTGAGGAGCTTCTTCTCGTCAGCATTGACCGCCACTTCCACTAGGCCGTCGAAGAACTACTGCACGACGTCGTCGGCACGTTCTTGCCAAGTTGGAACGATCCCGTGCGAGTCGCACAATGGCATCATTGCGCAGATGCGGTCGCGTGAGGAGTTGTGGCACAGGGGAACGACGCCTGCCGGCAACCTGAACCACTCTGGGTGTTGGGGGTCGTGCTTGAAGATCTCCTTGAGTATCCCGTCCAACTCTAGGACGGTGAAATTAAAATTGAGGCCCGGACGCATCCTCATGATATCTGCCGGGCCTTCAAATTCCCAGGCGGGTCTCCCCCTCGCCTGCAGAGGGGCGATGCGCCGGTGAAGGAAACTTGCGCCGACAGCGCCTACAGCCAGCCCGGCAAGCCTGAGGCGCAAGATCCGGGTGGTGGCAATCTTCAGCTTGTCATCATCCGCGGACAGGGCGCTCCAATCATTGCCACGTACTGCTGGGGCTTGGCGCAGGGCGGTAAACGGCTGCGGGTTCTCCTCTACAACCCAGCACCAATCTGCTCTCCACTCATCCCACTTGCTACGGAGTTCCCCCTCCAGATAAGTCTCCTTCTTGCCGGCTCGCGAGATCCAGGCGATCCCACCGGCAAGAGGTTCCCCCCTCTCGACGCGAGGCATAAAGAAGTGGCGGAAGAGAGCTACGTTGGGGTGGACTCCGACAAAATTTTCGCATAGATGGGCGAAAACTGCCATGGTCAGAACGGCGTTGGGGGTGAAGTCAAGGAGGTGAAGCCCGTAGGTGTTCATGACATCGCAGAAGAAATCAGAAAAGGGCGGGCAGAGCCCGCAGTAGAAGAACAAGGCAAAGAAAGGGTACCCGCCAACTGGAGCTTCTCGCGAGGCGACGGTGGAGAGTACCCTCATGCGTGGATGCGCACGCGTCTCCGTCGACCAGAAGAGATAGTACCACTCCCTCAACTCCTTCGCGGAGAGCTCGGAGGGGAAAGTGGCCCGTTCCTTCCGCAGCGCCTCGAGCCGCTGCGCTTCGGTCGACTTCACAGCCTTCACGGCCGCAGCCTTCGCGGCCTTCCCCTTTCCGGCTTTCGGAGCCATGGCGGAGGCGGTGGGGGAGATCTGCGGCGCTGGTGGTGGCGGCGGCGACGGGGGGCGGAGCGCTGCTCTCTTTCGGCTTTGGAAGCGGAGGGGAGCGGTGGAGATTTCTGAGACTGCAGCAGCAAATGGCGAAGGTGGGGGAACCGCCCCTGTTTCCCCTACTTATAAAGAGGAGGAAGCGAACGTTGCGCTTTTTCCGAATAAAGAACCACCCACGATCTCTCCCACGACGCCGCGATTGACGCGTGCTGTTACGGGGGAGGGGGCGTGGTGGATGAGGAGTAGCAAACGGCATGACCAGGCCGCGTGTGCCCATGCCCTGTTTTGGGCCTGGCCCAACAGTGCTCGGCACCGTGTATGGCCCAGGCACGGGGGCTCCTGTCGGTGTACTAGAATAGGGGTACACTAGTATCCCGAACTTGTGCACGGGCAGTTGCAGCACCCCGCGGCAAGGCTTGCCGGGTCACCGCCAAGGTCCTCCGTGACTCCTTAAGAAACAAGACCCCGGCAAGAGGAGCTTGCCGGGAAGCCATTCAAGAACAAAGTATTCGAGCTAAGAAGACAAGACCCCGGCAAGAGGAGCTTGCCGGGAAGGCCAAACAAGGCATCACTAGAAAGCTTGCTGCGGTGCACCATGCGCCCCGGCAAGGCTCGGTGAGCGACAAGCTCCCGGGCCCGACAAGACAACGACCGCGGCAAGGTACTTGCCGCGGCAGGCGGCCACACCGCACCCGCGCTCCAGCGCATCCACCCGCGTGTTGCCCTGAGGCCTTCTCAGGGGCGCGTGGCAGGAGCCTGTGCAGCCAGGGGTGCGTGGTGGCAAGCGGAGATGACGAGAAGGCCATCGTGGCGAACGGTGGCGCTCCTAACGGTCACTTTTTACACTGTTTAGGCGACTCAGACGGGCATTCAATGCCCTTGTCCCCTGCCGTCAGAGTTAGGTAGGATACGCTGTGGCTACAGTAGAGGTAGTTGTACCTACCGCACTCTTTTTCCATTTTTACCCCTCTTTGTCTACGTTGCCACCTGTCGGTGACCCCTTGAGCGTATAAAAGGAGGCCCATGCGCAACGTAGAAGGGGTTCGGCTCATTCAAAACACCAAGAATACTCTCACGCTCGGTCCGGTAGCGTTCATCGCTCCCGAGCGAGAACTTAATACAATCAAGCAAGCAGCAGTAGGAGTGTTATCTCTCTGGAGAGCTCCGAAGCTGGGTAAACTGCTCGTGTGCATTGCCTCGATCCGCTCTTCGTGCGATCTCCGCCCCCCTCCGAACCGAAAGGGGCTCGGTCCGCCGATCCCCATAGGTGTTCGTGGATCAGTTTCCCCGACAAAGACCAACCCTCCGCGTACATCATTACGCTCTGGAGATACCATGGGCATAGGGGGAGGGGCACGACCACAACAGACCCAGAGTGCGGCTCGACCACACCAGGGGCTCCCAAGTGTGTCCCCCTTCTTATTTTCATTTTCCTTCTTTTATATACACAGGACTCCGTTTACCAGAGGCCCTGTCCGGCGGTGAACCCGCCGAACTCACGATGCAACAGCCAGGGTGGAAAAAGGCGGCGACAAACACTCAGGTGGTCTCCATTACGAGCATTAAATTTGATTATACACACCAGTCCGCAGCCCACCCCTGGAGGGGGACATGTTTAATTAGTCCAATCCCTTGCTTACCGCACTATTTGTATCATTCCGCACTCATAGCAGAATTCCTTAAATAAATAATGCAGCATTTTTTGCCTATAATTGCATCACTTTACATATATGTTCATTAATGACATCTTGCACCCGTAGATTTTGGTATGGCCGAATACACCAAGGGCTTATGTTCCCCGCATTATGGTGTGATAAGTCCGAACACTTTCACAAGTGCGGCACCCCGAACTTATAGCACTATATGAATTGGCTCCGAATCATGTCTTGGGTCAATAGTTGGGTTTGCGCGGCTCCCAAGTTTTGGTGCCTTACGTTCTGTTCTGTCGGCTAAGGTGGCACTGGGAGAACCACTGCGATTGCACCCCGGTTGAGCTGGGCGAGCGCCTCGGTGGAGAAAGCTAAAACTGACTGACATGATAAGGCGAGAGACTGGTCGCTGTTCGAGAGGTCTTTTCGGGTCCCTAAAGACTTATGCCGCTTCCAGCGAAGTACCGGATAATGTCCGATGAAGGGTGGATAGCGCCCTGAATTCGGTCTTCCGAATACTAGGGGCTTCGCCGAAATTTAAAATTATAGAATTCTATGGCTAAGTGAGAGTGTTCAAGCATTATAAGTCCGGTTTCCTTGTTCGTTGTGTTGAGCGCCTCCCTAGATGGACCCAAAAATGGGAACAAGAGTGCTCAAGTTTATCCCGAACACCCCAGCACTCGTGGCTTGGGGGCTGAAGCCGACGACTTGCCATCTCTCAGATTTTATAAACGGCCGCACAGAAGGTAATATTTTAAATCAAACAAGCGTTGCTTTGCGCATATGAACAAAGTTTTCAGCGCACAGGATAATACATAGCGAGTCTACTCAATAATTACATCTCTGGGGCACTCATTTGCAATCTTGCGGGCACCCTTCAGGACAGTCTTATAGTACATCTCGGGCGTACGATACTCCTTGCCCGCTGGCGGCGCGTCGGTGATAAGCCTCTCCGCATCCAGCCTGCCCCAGTGCACCTTTGCGCGGGCAAGGGCCCGACAAGCACCTTCAATACAGGCGGAGCGCTTGATGACCTCCACCCAGGGGCACGCATCCACCAGCCGCCGCACGAGGCCGAAGTAGCTCCCAGGCATGGCCTGTCCAGGACACAGCCGGACTATGAGGCTCTTCATGGCCTCCTCAGCTACCTTGTGGAGCTCGACCAGCCGCTTCAGCTGGTCGCTAGGGGGCACCGGATGGCCGGCCTCAGCATACTAAGACCAGAAGACCTTCTCCGTTAAGCTCCCCTCCTCGCCACGGCAGAATGCGGCGGCATCGGACACACTGCGAGGCAGATCTGCAAACGCCCCTGGAGAGCTCCGAATTCGGGTAAGTGTCAGGTAGTTTACATTAACATGCTTGCTCTGCATGAAAAATGCCTTACCCGCTGCTATTTTCTTCATATCCTCAACCTCCTGAAGGGCCTTACGGGTCTCGGCCTTGGCGGACTTGGCACTTTCGAGAGCCGAGGCGAGCTCGAACTCTCGAGTCTTTGAGTCGCGCTCCAAACTCTCAGGCTTCTCCATGAGAGCCTGGAGCTCTTGCCGCACCTCCGCCACCCGCGCCTCCTGCTTCTCTCGCTCTGCCCGTTCCGCGGCCGCATTGCATTCGGCCGCGGACACAGCCTCCTTCAGGGTTGCCACCTTGTTCATGGCCCCTGCAGTACCCATGTTATCCTTGTTATTCTCTTATTGCAACCTAAATCCTTTTCTGTAAGGTAACTATTCAAAGTGGTGTTACTCACCTTCTTTGTCCTCGAGCTACTTCTTGGCACGGCCGAGCTCTTGCTCGGACCGCTCGAGATCCTGCTTCAATGCACCGACCTCCGCAGTCAGTGCGGCAGAGGTCAGCAGCGCAGCCTGCAAACCCATATTGACATACTTTTTAGCAATCCTGCGTATATCTTTTTAGATCCTTAGTCCGGCTTTTCTTTCCGAACACCGAACTGAGCATCAGGGGCTACTATCTATGCGGTATTACATTACATAATTTTAACTTCTTACCTCAAAACCTGTTAGAAGGCTACTGCAGGCTTTGGTCAGCCCGCTCTTGGCAAGCTGAACCTTCTGAATCACCGCACTCATAACCGTGCGGTGTTCTTCCTCGATGGAAGCGCCTTTGAGCGCCTCTAGCAAGTTGTCCGGCGCCTCCGGTTGGACGGAGGCCGCCGGCGTCACGGTCTTGCCCTTCTTACGAAGGGGCCGCCTGCCGGACTCCGGAACCACTGCGGGTTCCGGTGTGGAGTCCGGCACAAAGCCCGGGAGGCTGCCTTGCGGCGCCTCCGGAGCCTCCTCCTGATGGGTCCCTTCCTGGGATCCCACCTCGGCGTCCTCAGCGGCGCGAGGGGTGGAGGCAGTCGGGATGGAATCCACATCTGACGGAGCCAACGACCCGCTCGATGAAGCGGGGAAATCATCATCGGCCGGACTGCAGGCAGTATGCGGCATTAGAAGGACACTATGTGACACAAAAGAGAAATTATGAATCATTCAGGAATCCGGATACTTACGATCTCGCCGGAGGCCTGGCCCTTGAAGGCCACTCTTCGCCGCCAACGTTGGTGTTGGCAGAGCTGTCCGGGGGAATAGTTCTTCCCCTCTTGGACCCTTCGGCCTCCCCTGTTGGGGAAGCCTTCCTCTTCCTCTCTCCCTCCTCTGGGAGAGAGTCTTCTTCCTCCTCCTCATCTTCGGGGGAGGAGTCCGCCTCGGAGTCGTCGGAGACCTGAAAACGGGAACTCTTTCGAGTGCCCGTGGCCACCTTCTTGGCCTTCTTCTCCGGCACCACATGCGGTGCCGGAACCAGTAGCCCCGCTAGACGGGCGTCTACTGGGTTTTCTGGCATGGGAGCCGGGCAGACGAGCTGCTCCGCCTTCTTCATACAGTCCTGTCAAAGGAAAAGGGAGATTGAAACCCGCTCGGAATAAAACTATTAACAACAAGTGTCCCGTAAAGGGGTAGAAACACTTACCTCGTCAGCTGGACGCTGCGAGTGAAATCCGCGATCTTCCGTCGCGGATGCAGGGCCTTCGGCACCCTTAAACAGCACCCTCCAGGCGCCTTCGTACGTCGTGTCGAAGAGCCCGCTCAACGCCTGGTGCTGTTCCGGATCGAACTCCCACGAATTGAATACCCGTTCTTGGCATGGGAGAATCCGGCGGACGAGCATGACTTGGACCACGTTAACAAGCCCGAGCTTCTTGTTCACCAGCTTCTGGATACAGGCTTGGAGTCCCGTCAGCTCCTTCGAACTACGCCATAGCAAGCCCTTCTCTTTCCAGGAGGTGAGCTGCACAGGGATACCAGATCTGAACTCGGGGGCCGCCGCCCACTTAGGGTCGCGCGGCTCGGTGATGTAGAACTTCCCCGACTGCCACCCCTTGACGGACTCCACGAAGGCTCCTTCGAACCAGAGGACGTTGGGCATCTTGCCCAACATGGCGCCTCCGCACTCCGCCTGCGTGCCCTTCACTACCTTCGGCTTGATATTGAAGGTCTTGAGCCACAAGCCGAAGTGGGGCTGGATGCAAAGGAAGGCCTCGCACACGACGATAAACGCCGAGATATTGAGGATGAAGTTCGGCGCCAGATCATGGAAATCCAGGCCATAGTAGAACATGAGCCCCCGGACAAAGGGGTGAAGTGGAAAGCCCAGTCCGTGGAGGAAATGGGGAAGAAATACGACCCTCTCATGGGGCCTGGGGGTGGGGATGAGCTGCCCCTGGTCGGGCAGCCGGTGCGCGATGTTGCCGGAGAGGTATCCGGCGCTGCGCAATTTGGCGATGTGCTCCTCCTTAACGGTGGAGGCCAACCATTTACCTCCCGCTCCGGACGTGGTCGGAGAAGGTTGACACGAGATGCGCGAACTTGGGCGCTGGAGCTCGAGTGCGCGGAGATGGATAAGCAAAGGAGGAAGAAGGCGTAGGTAAAAAGGCGGATCCTTATCCCCATATATATAGGCGGGCGAAGACTATGCGTCCCCACCAGCCTGGTAAAACTCGCTTATCTCCCAAGCGCCACCATCAATGGCGCGGTTGGGTTACCCATGTCCGTATTGATGAGGATCCCGGAATAAGGGGAACACGATCTCTGCTTCGACAAGACGTGCCAAGGAAACCGCTTCGCTAAACGCGCTGAGGTGGTATAATAAAAAACGATTCAAGTAAAAGCTTGGTAGTGGTGTGACATCACGCCGCAAAATACATCAGCAGATTGAACTTGTGCACATATTATTCTCTCTACGGTGGAATGTGGAATTTATTTTGCAGAGCCGGACACTATCCAGGTGTTCACAATCTTCTATGGATTATTCGGAAGAGGAACCCGCCTTGCAATGCCGAACATTATGCGCGCCGGACTCATCGTCATTGAAGCCAGGTTCAGGGGCTACTGAGGGAGTCCTGGACTAGGGGGTGTCCGGACAGCCGGACTATCATCGTCCGCCGGACTCCAAGACTATGAAGATACAAGATTGAAGACTTCGTCCCGTGTCCGGATGGGACTTTCCTTGGCGTGGAAGGCAAGCTTGGCAATACGGATATGTAGATCTCCTACCATTGTAACCGACTCTATGTAACCCTAGCCCTCTCCGGTGTCTATATAAACCGGAGGGCTTTAGTCCGTAGGAGAGGACATCCATTACAACAATCATACCATAGGCTAGCTTCTAGGGTTTAGCCTCCTTGATCTCGTGGTAGATCCACTCTTGTAATACACATCATCAATATTAATCAAGCAGGACGTAGGGTTTTACCTCCATCAAGAGGGCCCGAACCTGGGTAAAACATTGTGTCCCTCGTCTCCTGTTACCATCCTCCTAGACGCACAGTTCGGGACCCCCTACCCGAGATCCGCCGGTTTTGACACCGCCAGACGGAGCAAGTTTCCCCGGCAAGGACCCTTGCCGGGGCAGCCTCAGCGGCCCCGGCAAGACCCTTGCCGGGGGAGCTCGCCCCCACCAGCTGAGCGAGCCACCTTTGAGCCCACCAACGCTAGACAAACGCGTCAGGACAGGGCTCGGGAGGCACCTCCATGGTGGCATGCAGATCTTTGTGAAGACATATAATGCTCAAGATCAAATGAGGATAGGACGGCAACTATCCTCACCGAATAAACCCACAAGACCCCTGGCAAGATCCTTGTCGGGGAAGCCTGCGCGCCACGGCAAGACCCTTGCCGGGCCACCTGGCAAGACCCTCGCCAAGCGCACCGACAGGGCCACTGCCAGGCCCGTGCCAGCCAAGTCTTCGCCACCATTCGCATGCAGCTGCCGACCCAACCAGCTGGGCAGGCACCTGCGTGGAAACATGCAGCCCTTCGTGGAGGCTCCACCACCGCGCCACCTCAGCTGCCTGCCTGCCTACATGGCACCGCATGCATGGCTGGCCAGGGCGCGTGTCGAAGCAAGGAGGAGCGGCGACGGACGGGATGGGCCTCGCCCCGTCCCCGATAAAGCGAAGGGACACCTAAGCCTTGCATTAAATGCGCCTTGTCCTGTAATACCAGCAATAAGCTCGCAACGCTGTAACACTTTCCACCTCCTGTGTGCCACTGTGGCAACCCCTTTCGCCTATAAAAGAAGGCCCATGGCGCATGGGAGAAGGATTCGGCTCTTTCAAACCTCGCAACACCTAGAGCTAGTTCGAGAGCTCAAGAACACTAAATACATCCACCAAAGCAGGATCGTAGGGTTTTACGCATCTTTGTGGCCCGAACCTGGGTAAATCCCCCTTGTGTTGTCTACTAGTCCTGCTCTTCTCACAATCCCCACGCCCCACAACCATAGAAGGGATTCCAGTGATCCCATAGGTGTCATTTCCCACTGACATTCGATGACAATTTTGTATTATATGAGTTATGTGATTAGATGACCGAATGTTGTTCCGAGTCCCGGATGAGATCACGGACATGACGAGGAGTCTCAAAATGGTCGAGTGGTAAATATTCATATATAGGACGATAGCATTTGGACATCGGAAGTGTTCCAGCGGTACCGGGTACGAATCGGGTCACCGGAAGGGGTTCCGGGCAACCCCCGACAAGCTATATGGGCTTAATGGGCCTAGGGTGGTATAGACCAGCCCACAGGGGGCTGGTGCGCACCTCCACCAGGCCGGCCAGCCCTAGGGAAGGCAAGGGAGGAGGTCTAGCTCCTCTTTCCTTCCCCTTCTCAAGGAAGAAAGGAAAGGGGGGGGCATCTCCTCCCTCCTTCTCCTAGTGCCAAAACAAGGAACGAGGGGGCGAATTGGGGTGGTAGGCCAAGTAGGACTCGGCCTACTTGGGCGCCCCCTGTCTGCCTCTTCCCCCCTCCAACCTATATATATGTGGGGAGGGGGCGCCTAGAGGACACACAAAAACATTTCTTAGCGGTGTGCGCCCCCCCCTCCACAGTTCACGCCTACGGTCATATAGTCGTAGTGCTTAGGCGAAGCCCTGCACGGATCACTTCACCATCACTGTCACCATGCTATCATGCTGATGAAGCTCTCCCTCATCACTTTGTTGGATCAACAGTTTGAGGGACGTCATCGAGCTGAACGTGTGCAGAAATCGGAGGTGCCGTACGTTCGGTGCTTGATCGGTCGGAACGAGAAGAAGTTTGACTACATCAACCGCGTTGTCAAACGCTTCTACTTTCGGTCTACGAGGGTACGTGGACATACTCTCCCCCTCTCGTTGCTATGCATCTCCTAGATAGATCTTGCGTGAGCGTAGGAATTATTTTTGAAATTGCATGCTATGTTACCCAACAGTACCTCCTTATTACACGCAAAATAATGATTCCTCCACCTGCTTGCAGGGACCCACCGGAAGCGCCTTAGTATTTCGCAAAACAAAGTTCCTCCCGCTGAAATCTCGGACCCACCAGCTATATCTTCGCACGCAAGGAAGTTCCTCCTTATTACGCACAAAAAAATGAACACTCCCCCTGCTAGCTAGGACCCACCATATTTGGAGGCTGACTTGTGGGCCTACTAAGTTGGCGCGGACGCGGGATTTGTGAACTTAATCAATATAAATGATTCTAGCTGCAGTGACCTACGATGTCTATCCAACGGCCGTCTTGTTTATTCAACCTCTGGTCTTCTAGCTCCATCCGCCCAAACCATCGTTGGTCGTGTCGCCTGCTCCTGCGTCTCGTGGTCGGTTGTGCTGCCGCACAGGCCTCACCGCCCCTCCCTACTCCCATCGCTTGGCTGGCCATCCATGTACTCACGCAAACTTCCTGCTATTCTCCGGCGATGGCAGCCTCACACAAGAGCAGAACCAGTAAACCCTCATACTCTTGTCCACATGGGAAACAACTACTGAGTCTTCCCCGGCTCCGGGTCATTCCCTTCCTAAGCCTCGTCATCGTCAACCGCCTTGGTGCTCTCGGCGCAGAGTGGTCAATGTGGTCAAGGAACAACTTCCATTAGAAGAGGACTGTATGTGGAGAGGCTAACAGCTGGGTCCACGGCTGCTGCAAGGAAGTGCCTCCTTATTACGCGCAAAATAATGATTCCTCCACCTGACAGTAGGGACCCACCGGAAGGGCCACCGTATTTTGCAGAAAAAATGTTTCCCCTGCTGACAGTTGGGACCCACCAGCTACATCTTCGCACACAAGGAAGTGCGTTCATATTACGGGGGGAAATGATTCTTTTTGGAAACGTAGCATGCAATTTCAAAAACGATTCTACGTTCACGCAAGATCTATCTAGGAGATGCATAGAAATGAGAGGGGGAGAGTGTGTCCACGTACCCTCGTAGACCGAAAGCGGAAGCGCTAACTTAACGTTGTTGATGTAGTCGAACGTCTTCTCGAATCAATCGATCAAGTACCGAACATACGGAACCTCCAAGTTCTGCACACGTTCAGCTCGAAGACGTCCCTCGAACTCTTGATCCAGTAGAGGTACGAAGGAGATGAGTTCCGTCGGCACGATGGCATGGTGACGGTGATGGTGATGTGATCCGTGTAGGGCTTCACCTAGGCACTACGACAATATGACCGGAGGTGTAAACGGTGGAGAGGGCACCGCACATGGCTAAGACAACTGATGTGTCTTGGGCTGCCCCCTACCCCCGTATATAAAGGAGGGAGAGGGAAGAGGGCCGGCTAGGGCGCGCACCCAAGGGGGGAGTCCTACTAGGACTCCCAGTCCAATTCGGACCCCACCTTCATTTCCGAAGGGGGAAAGGGGGAAGGGAGAGAGACGGGGAGAACGAAAGGGGGCCGCGACCCCTCCCCTAGTCCAATTCAGACTCCCCATGGGGGGCGCCACCTCTTGTGGCCTGCCTCCTCCTCTCCCCTGTGGCCCAATAAGGCCCATTACTTCCCCGGGGGGTTCTGGTAACCCCTTGGTACTCCGAAAAATACTTGAACCACTCCGGAACCATTCCGGTGTCCGAATATAACCTTCCAATATATCAATCTTTACCTCTCAGCCATTTCGAGACTCCTCGTCATGTCCATGATCTCACCCGGGATTCCGAACAACCTTCGGTCACCAAAACACATAATTCATATAATACATATCGTCATCAAACGTTAAGCATGCGGACCCTACGGGTTTGAGAACTATGTAGACATGACCGAGACACCTCTTGGGTCAGTAACCAATAGCGGAACCTGGATGCTCATATTGGTTCCCACATATTCTACGAAGATCTTTATCGGTCGAACCGTAATGTCAACATACGTTATACCATTTGTCATCGGTATGTTACTTGCCTGAGATTCGATCGTTGGTATCTTCATACCTAGTTTAGTCTCGTTACTGGCAAGTCTCTTTACTCGTTACATAATGCATCATCCTAGAACTAACTCATTAGTCACATTGCTTACAAGGCTTCATATGATGTGCATTACCGAGGGGGCCCAGAGATACCTCTCCGATACTTGGAGTGACAAATCCTAATCTCGATCTATGCCAACCCAATAAACACCTTCGAAGATACCTGTAGAGCATCTTTATAATCACCCAGTTATGTTGTGATGTTTGATAGCACACAAGGCATTCCTCCGGTGTCTGGGAGTTGCATAATCTCATAGTCGGAGGAATATGTATTTGACATGCAGAAAGCAATAGCAATAAAACTGATCGATCACAATGCTAAGCTAACTGATGGGTCTTGTCCATCACATCATTCTCCTAATGATGTGATCTCGTTCATCAAATGACAACACAAGGCTATGGTTAGGAAACTTAACCATCTTTGATTAACGAGCTAGTCAAGTAGAGCTATACTTGGGACACGGTGTTTTGTCTATGTATCCACACATGTATTAAGTTTCCGGTCAATACAATTCTAGCATGAATAATAGATATTTATCATGATATAAGGAAATATAAAATAACAGCTTTATTATTGCCTCTGGGGCATATTTCCTTCAGTCTCCCACTTGCACTAGAGTCAATAATCTCGTTCACATCGCTATGTGATTTAACATCAATAGTTAACATCTGTATGTGATTAACACCCATAATTCACATCGCCATGTGACCAACAACCAAAGGGTTTATTAGAGTCAATAATCTAGTTCACATCGGTATGTGATTAATACCCAAAGAGTACTAAGGTGTGATCATGTTTTGCTTGTGAGAGAGGTTTAGTCAACGGGTCTGCCATACAATGCTTTGCACGGAGCTACTCAAGTTAATTGCTCCCACTTTCAATATGTATCCAGATTGAGACTCAGAGTCATCTGGATCGGTGTAAATCTTGCATCGACGTAACTCTTTACGACGAACTCTTTATCACCTCCAGAACCGAGAAATACTTCCTTAGTCCTTTTAGGTTACTAAGAATAACTTTGACAGCTATCCAGTGATACACTCCTGGATACTATCGTACCCCCTTGCAAAACTCATAGCAAGGCACACAACTAGTCTAGTACATAGCATGGCATACTTTATAGAACCAATGACTGAGGCATAGGGAATGACTTTCATTTTCTTTCTATCTTCTGCCGTGGTATGGCTTTGAGTCTTACTCAACTTTACAGCTTGTAATACAGGCAAGAACTTCTTCTTTGACTGACCCATTTTGAACTCTTTCAAAATCTTGTCAAGGTATGTACTCATTGAAAAAATTTATCAAACGTCTTGATCTATCTGTATAGATCTTGATGCCCAATATGTAAGCAGCTTCACCGAGGTCTTTCATTGAAAAACTCTTATTCAATTATCCTTTTATGCTATCCAGAAATTCTACATCATTTCCAATCAACAATATGTCATCCACATATAATATTAGAAATGCTATAGAGATCCCACTCACTTTCTTGTAAATACAGGCTTCTCCAAAAGTCTGTATAAAACCATATGCTTTTTGATCACCTCATCAAAGCGTATATTCCAACTCTGAGATGCTTGCACCCGTCCATAAATGGATCGCTGGAGCTTGCACACTTTGTTAGCACCTTCAGGATCGACAAAACCTTCTGGTTGCATCATATACAACTCTTCTTTAAGAAATCCATTAAGGAATGCAGTTTTGACATCCATTTGCCAGATTTCATAATCATAAAATGGGGCAATTGCTAACATGATTCGGACAGACTTAAGCATTGCTACGGGTGAGAAAGTCTCATCGTAGTCAATTCCTTGAACTTGTCGAAAACCCTTTGCGGCAAGTCGAGCTTTATAGACAGTAACATTACCATCAGCGTCAGTCTTCTTCTTGAAGATCCATTTATTCTCTAGGGGTCGCCTATCATCGGGTAGATCCACCAAAGTCCACACTTTGTTCTCATACATGGATCCTATCTCAGATTTCATGGCCTCAAGCCATTTATCGGAATCTAGGTTCATCATAGCTTCTTCATAGTTCATAGGTTCGTCATGGTCAAGTAACATGACCTCCAGAACAGGATTACCGTACCACTCTGGTGCGGATCGTGCTCTGTTTGACCTACGAGGTTCTGTAGCAACTTGATCTGTAGTTTCATGATCTTTATCATTAGCTTCCTCTCTAGTTGGTGTGGGCATCACGGGAACAGATTTCCCAGATGAGCTACTTTCCAAATTGAGAGCCGGTACAATTACCTCATCAAGTTCTACTTTCCTCCCACTCACTTCTTTCGAGAGAAACTCCTTCTCTAGAAAGGTTCCATTCTTAGCAACAAAAATATTGCCTTCGGACTTGTGGTAGAAGGTGTACCCAATTGTTTCCTTAGGGTATCCTATGAATACGCACTTGTCCGATTTGGGTTCAAGCTTATAAGGCTGAAGCCTTTTGACATAAGCATCGCATCCCCAAACTTTAAGAAACGACAGCTTAGGTTTATTGCAAAACCACGGTTCATACGGTGTCATCTCAACGGACTTTGACGATGCCTTGTTTAAAGTGAATGCATCTGTCTCTAATGCATAACCCCAAAATGATAGTGGTAAATTGATAAGAGACATCATAGATCGCACCATATCTAATAAAGTGCGGTTACGATGTTCGGACTCACCATTACGTTGTGGTGTTCCAGGTGGCGTGAGCTGTGAGACTATTCCACATTGTTTTAACTGAAGGCCAAACTCGTACTCAAATATTCACCTCCACGATCAGATCGTAGAAACTTTATTTTCTTGTTACGATGATTCTCCACTTCACTCTGAAATTCATTGAACTTTTCAAATGTTTCAGACTTGTGTTTCATTAAGTAAATATACCCGTATCTACTTAAATCATATGTGAAGGTTAGAAAATAATGATACCCACCTCGAGCCTCAACACACATTGGACCGCATACATCGATATTTATTATTTCCAATAAGTCATTAGCTCGTTCCATTGTTCTGGAGATCGGAGTTTTAGTCATCTTGCCCATGAGGCATGGTTTGCAAGTATCAAATGATTCACAATCAAGTGAATCCAAAAGTCCATCTGCATGGAGTTTCTTCATGCGCTTTACACCAATATGACCTAAACGGCAGTGCCACATGTATGTTGCACTATCATTATTAACTTTATATCTTTTGGCATCAATATTATGAATATGTGTATCACTACGATCGAGATTCAATAGACCATTAACATTGGGTGTATGACCATAGAAGGTTTTATTCATGTAAACAGAATAACAATTATTCTCTGTCTTAAATGAATAACCGTTTTGCAATAAACATGATCTAATCATATTCATGATCATACCAAATAACATTTATTTATGTTTAATACTAATCCCAAAAGTATAGGGAGTGTGTGATGATGATCATATCAATCTTGGAACCACTTCCAACACACATCATCACTTCACCCCCAACTAGTCTCTATTTATTCTGCAACTCCTGTTTCGAGTTACTAATCTTAGCAACTGAACAAGTATCAAATACACAGGGGCCACTATGAGCACTAGTAAGGTACACATCAATAACATGTATATCAAATATACCTTTGTTCACTTTGCCATCCTTTTTATCCGCCAAATATTTGGGGTAGTTCCGCTTCTAGTGACCATTTCCTTTGCAGTAGAAGCACTCAGTTTCAGGCTTAGGTACAGCTTTGGGCTTCTTCACGGGAGTGACAACTTTCTTGCCATTTTTTTAAGTTCCCTTTCTTTCCCTTTGCCCCTTTCTTCAAACTAGTGGTCTTGTTTAATCATCAACACTTGATGCTTTTTCTTGATTTCTACCTTCCTTGATTTCAGCATCACGAAGATCTCAGGAATCGCTTTCGTCATCCCTTGCATATTATAGTTCATCATGAAGTTCCAGTAACTTGGTGATGGTGACTAGAGAACTCTGTCAATCACAATCTTATCTGGAAGATTAACTCCGAGTTGATTCAAGCGATTGTAGTACCCAGATATTCTAAGCATATGCTCACTAGCTGAGCTATTCTCCTCCATCTTTTAGGCGAAGTACTTGTCAGAGGTCTCATACCTCTCGACACGAGCGTGAGTCTAAAATACCAGTTTCAGCTCTTGGAACATCTCATATGCTCCATGGCGTTCAAAACATTTTTGAAGTCCCAGTTCTAAGCCGTAAAGCATGGTGCACTAAACTATCAAGTAGTCATCATATTGAGCTAGCCAAACGTTCATAACATCTGCATCTGCTCCTTCAATAGGTCTGTCACCTAGAAGGTGCATCAAGGACATAATTCTTCTGTGTAGCAATGAGGATAAATCTCATATCACGGACCCAGTCCGCATCATAGCTACTATCATATTTCAACTTAGTTTTCTCTAGGAACATATCAAAAAATATAGGTTAGCAACAATGCGAGCTATTGATCTACATCATAATTTGAAAATACTATCAGGACTAAGTTCATGATAAACTAAAGTTCAATTAATCATATTACTTAAGAACTCCCACTTAGATAGATATCCCTCAAGTCATCGAGATACGAGATCCAAATCAACTAAACCATGTCCGATCATCACGTGAGATGGAGTAGTCATCAATGGTGAACATATCTATGTTGATCATATCCACTATATGATTCATGTTCGACCTTTCGGTCTCTAGTGTTTTGTGGCCTTATCTGTATATGCTAGGCTCGTCAAGTTTAACCTGAGTATTCCGCATGTGCAAAACTGGCTTGCACCTATTGTATTTGAACATAGAGCCTATCACACCCGATCATCACGTGGTGTCTCAGCATGAAGAACTTTCGCAATGATGCATACTCGGGAAGAACACTTATACCTTGAAATTTTAGTAAGGGATCATCTTATAATTCTATCATCGTACTAAGCAAAATAAGATGCATAAAGATAAACATCACATGCAATCGAAATATGTGACATGATATGGCCATCATCATCTTGTGCTTTTGATCTCCATCACCAGAGCAACGTCATGATCTCCATCGTCACCGGCTTGACACCTTGATCTCCATTGTAGCGTCGTGGTCGTCTCGCCAACTATTTCTTCTACGACTATTGCTACCGCTTTGTGATAAAGTAAAGCAATTACATGGCATTTGTATTTCATACAATAAAGCGACAACCATATGGCTCCTGCCAGTTGCCGATAACTTTTACAAAACATGATCATCTCATACAACAACGTATATCACGTCATGTCTTGACCATATCACATCACAACATGCCCTGCAAAAACAAGTTAGATGTCCTCTACTTTGTTGTTGCAAGTTTTACGTGGCTACTACGGGCTTCTAGCAAGAACCGTACTTACCTACGGTCACAAAACCACAATGGTGATTTATCAAGTTTGTTGTTTTAACCTTCACAAGGATCGGTCGCAGTCAAATTCGATTCAACTAAAGTTGGAGAAACAGACTCCCGCCAGCTACCTTTATGCAAAACTAATTGCATGTCTGTTGCTCGAACCGGTCTCATGAACGCGAGCATGTAAGGTTGGTTCGGGCCACTTCATCCCACAATACCGCCAGATCAAAATAAGACATTGGTGGTAAGCAGTATGACGATCACCGCCCACAACTCTTTGTGTTCTACTCGTGCATATCATCTATGCATAGACCTGGCTTGGATGCCACAGTTGGAAACGTAGCATGCAATTTCAAAAAAAATCTACGTCCATGCAAGATCTATCTAGGAGACGCATAGCAACGAGAGGGGGAGAGTGTGTCCATGTACCCTGGTAGACCGAAAGCGGAAGCGTTAACTTAAAACGGTTGTTGTAATTGAACGTCTTCTTGAAACAATCGATCAAGTACCAAATGTACGGCACCTCCGAGTTCTGCACACGTTCAGCTTGATGACATCCCTCGAACTCTTGATCCAGTAGAGGTACGAAGGAGATGAGTTCCATCAGCACAACAGCATGGTGACGGTGATGGTGATGTGATCCGCGCAGCGCTTCGCCTAAGCAATACGACAATATGACCGGAGGAGTAAACGGTGGAGGGGGGCACCACACACGGCTAAGACAATTGATGAATCTATGGGTGCCCCCTGCCCCTGTATATAAAGGAGGGAGAGGGGAGAGGGACGGCCAAGGAACGCCCCCAAGGGGGGGAGTCCTACTAGGACTCCCAGTCCAATTCGGACCCCCCCCCTTCCTTTCCGGAGGGGGGAAAGAGGGAAGGGATAGAGAGAGAAGGAAAGGGGTGGCATGCCCTCTCCCTAGTCCAATTCGGACTCCCCATGGGGGGGCGCCACCTCCTGTGGCCTGCCTCCTCCTATCCCCTATGGCCCAATAAGGCCCATTACTTCCGCCCGGGGGGGTCCGGTAACCCCTCGGTACTCCGAAAAATACCCGAACCACTCCGGAACCATTCCGGTGTCCGAATATAACCTTACGATACATCATCTTTACCTCTCAACCATTTCGAGACTCCTCGTCATGTCTGTGATCTCATCCGGGACTCCAAACAACCTTCGATCACCAAAACACATAACTCATATAATACATATCATCATCGAACGTTAAGCATGCGGACCCTATGGGTTCAAGAACTATGTAGACATGACCGAGACACCTCTCCGATCAATAACTAATAGCGGAACCTGGATGCTCATATTGGTTCCCACATATTCTACAAAGATCTTTATCGATCGAACCATAATGTCAACATACGTTATTCCCTTTATCATTGGTATGTTACTTGCTCGAGATACGATCGTTGGTATCTTCATACCTAGTTCAATCTCGTTACCGGCAAGTCTCTTTACTCGTTCCGTAATGCATCATCCTGCAACTAACTCATTAGATGTGCATTATCGAGAGGACCCATAGATACCCCTCCGATACTTGGAGTGACAAATCCTAATCTCGATCTATGCCAACCCAACAAACACCTTCGAAGATACATGTAGAGCATCTTTATAACCACCCAGTTAAATTGTGAAGTTTGATAGCAACCAAGGCATTCCTCCGGTGTCCGGGAGTTGCATAATATCATAGTCAGAGGAATATATATTTGACATGAAGAAAGCAATAGCAATAAAATTGATCAATCGTAATGCTAAGCTAACGGATGGGTCTTGTCCATCACATCATTCTCCTAGTGATTTGATCACGTTCATCAAATGACAAGACATGTTTATGGCTAGGAAACTTAACCATCTTTGATTAACGAGCTAGTCAAGTAGAGGCATACTAGGGACACGGTGTTTTGTCTATGTATCCACACATGTATTAATTTTCCGGTCAATACAATTCTAGCATGAATAATAGACATTTATCATGATATAAGGAAATATAAAATAACAACTTTATTATTACCTCTAGGGCATATTTCCTTCGATTCTTCCCCCGTACAGCTCTAACCCACTAGCTATGTCTTCACACCCAAGGAAGTGCCTCCTTATCCTCTGTGACAGCTGGGACCCACTGGGTCAAACCGTACACACGGTTATCTGTCAGGTCGCAAATGTATACGTACATACTGGTCGGTCACCCTTTCTGCAACGATGAACCATCGCTGAGTAAGGAGATGCATGTGTCGTAGTAAGTGCGCAGACGTAGCATGTCACGCAGTCTCGTCTATATATATCACGTACACGTACATACAGCCAGCTGCAAGAAAGTAAATATAGCTACGTACGTACATACGGGCGGGGTCTCGAACGTGTATGCATGCATACATACGGCCAGGGCTCGTGTACATGGAGAGGCAACGGACGGTAGTGACGTCGCCTGTTCATCGGCAGCTAACCGCTGGGTCGGAAAGGAGGAAACAATGCCATGTTCACCGGGAGCCCAGTGAATGGTCGAAACACGTCTTGTTCATCGAGAGCGAAACCACTGGGTCAGAACACGTCATGTTCATCGAGAGCCAACTGGGTTGGACGGAACAGCCGGAACGGGATCTAGCGTACTGCAAAAAGGAGCAAAATGGCCTTCTGTTCGATCGCATACGATCAAAAAATGGTATTGTTCATTGAAAATGGCCTGGCGTACCGCAGAACGAAGGAAACGGCCTTCTGTTCGAGTGCCTACGGTCGAAACGGGGTGTTGTTGATCGGGAGGGGTGTGGCATACCGCAAAACGGAGGAAACAGACTTGTGTTGGAGCGCGTACATTAGAAACGGGGTCCTGTTCATCGGGAGGGGTGTGGCGTACCGCAAAATAGGAGGAAACGACCTATTGTTCATCCACCGTCTACTGACTCTCTCCAGCTTCCACGGGATACTGTTCATCCACCACCGACTTCCTACAGCCTCCACCTGCCACTGTTCATCCACCGTTGACTTCCTCCTGCCTCCATAAGCTACTGTTTATCCACGGGGTCATGTTCATCCAGCCTCCACCGACTACTGTTCAACCTGCTCTCCACGGGGTCCTGTTCATCCACCTCTCGTTGGCTACTGTTCAACCAGCCCTCCATGGGGTCCTGTTCATCCACCCCCAACCGGCTCGATTGGGTGGTGTGTGGCGGCCTCCTCTCGATCGGGGTCTTGTTCATCCAGCGGCAATGGCCTCTACTGCCATGGGGTCCTGTTCACCCAACCCCCACCGAGAACTGTTCATCCAACCCCCAACAACTATCACTGTTCATCAAGAGGCAGCAACAGGTTCGATGGGCTTCAGTTAGCGGCAGTAGAAAAGGAATAACTTGGGTTCAGTTAACCACCAAGGGATCAATTGATCGGGTTCACTAACGTAGCTAGTGCAATCGCTCGGGTTCAGTAAGCGAATGCCTCGCTCGGGTTCAGTTAGAGCCAACGCCTCGCAGACACACGCGTACGTGTACGAGAGAAACACACAAACCCCACGTGCATCGCTCGGCCCAGACCACCCACCGTAACCGGGAACTCCCCAAAAGTTTCCTCGCCCTCGCTTCTACCACAATTTGTTTCGTCATGGACGACCCAAGGAATGTCATGCAGGTGCGTCCCCGACCCTCCCAGGATGAAAAGCCCATTTTCTATCATGATTTTTGGTCATAGAAGTAGGAGCCCACCACATCTACGATGATACATGGTTTTGTCACAGTTATCGTCATAGAAGTGTCATAAGCATGATAGAAAAATTGTGTTCGGGCCAAAATATCACGAATGTGTCTTTTTTTAGTGTATTCCCCTCCAAAACCGCCTTTTTGCAAGCATGCTCCCCCAATAACCACTTCAAAACTATGATTGCATGACCCACAGTAACTGCGCAGAACAGACTTGTGATTGATAGGACAGTAAAATCATTACGCATGGACAGAGGATTCCACCGTGTGTCTGGGCACTACTTGGGGCCTAATCCAACGCACACACAACGCGTTTGGCTCAGGCCCAGGGGCTACTGTCAGTGTACACAAACAGGGGTATTTGTTCCCCTAACCGAGTGCGCAGACTTGCGGGCAAGCTGCCTTTGCCGGGCACATCAGAGACCCATCAAGAACAAAGCTAGCAGAAGACCACCTTTGGGAGGCCTCCCATGCCGGGCAGGAGGGCCTGGCCAGGTCGAGGCCACACCTAAGGGCAAGTCCAGTTTGCCCCCGGCAAGGCTGTCGGGGCCGCCAAGACCAAAACTCGCCAGGCTTCTTGTCGGTAGGTTTTCACCAAGACGCCACCGCTCCCCCTGATCGGACATGTAGGAACGAAGTATGTCTACCAGCAGGGAGGTGAATGGGAGTTTTAAATTTTCTTCGAAAAACTCAAAGCTCTCAGAACCCAGCAGCGAAAACGAATGAAAAAAAACTGCAGTGAGCTAAAACTAAGTACCGAAAGGAAACTAGACATGCATCGAGACAAATCACATGATGGAAAGATATCAAATGAAAACATGGGTAACAGAGGTAACCAGTGGTGCTTGACGGCGATAGGGTATTTGTTCAACCAGTTCGTCCTTCTGCACAAATACTACATCCGGTTGGAGGGGCTGTCACTTAACACGGAAGATAAACTCTCTTCACCCTATTCTCCTCGACAATCGATTCATCAACCGATGCTGATAACTCATGGTAGATACTTGAAGGTGATCTCCGAACCTTTACAAACTTCTTCTTCGAGAACCACAATCACTCTTGGTCTCTAAAGAAATTGACACCTAACCGTCTAGAGAGTTTGCAACTCTCAAGAGTAATTACCGGAGCGTACTAGACTTAGATTCGAGTGATGACTATCTAATTCTTTGCCTCTAGGGGTTTTCTCTCGGTGGATTTTAAACTCAAATCGCTCAGAGAGTGGGTTGCTCAACAATCTTCTCAGAATCTAATGTAGTAGACACCAGACAAAGCCGGCGCGGGGTGGCTATTTATAGCCACAGCCTTCCCAGATGGGAAATTACCATTTTGGACAGGCGGTCCTGCAAATTGCCAACCGACTCGTTCACAACGGTTGGATTTGGAGCAACGGTAACATTGCTTGAGGAACAAGTAATGCTAAGTCCTCGGTCTGAGACAAATCTCTCGCAGCGAAGAAGACCACAGTGTCTTGCTGGCAAGTATTTGCTCGGAACACAAAGAGATTTCTCTCACAACTTTCATACGATTTGGGTTTAGCATCAGAGAATCAAAGTTTCGAATGCTACACCCCTCTTAATAGTATGGTGGTCCTATGACTCAATGGAAGAAGAAGAAGAATGAAATAAATGCTACATCTTCACTTCGTCTTCACTCTCCTCGGACGCAGTTATTTTTCTTTGGACACACACCAAACCAACTGCTTTACTTCAGCAATTTTTAGGGGTCACTCTTGTTTAACAACATCTTCGGTGATAACCTTTGCTGCAACGCAGGGAGATTATCTTCATCATTTTCATCAAACTCCTCGATCTCTCAGGGACCTGTTACTCTATGTGCACTAGCAAACACATAAGCCCATACTGTTTATGTCAACAAACTCCAAAAAATAAGGGGCCTATCATTGCACCAACAGCACCCAAGTCACTTATCAATGCGGTGTCAAGGAACCAAGCAACCAGGTGGATCCTATCAGGCACGTGGCAGCGTAATTGTGAAGTGATTAACTTTATTGACACCCATCTAGGAGACGTGTCATGATAACACGGAGAAGAAGATAAGTGGCGCGACAGGCTTGCCGGGCTTCAACCTCAGCACGACACCTAGCAGTGCATTTAATGCACTTTGTCCTAACTGCTAGAGTTAGGTATGATAGCACTGTTAGCTATCTAATCAGACTCAAATGATTGTTTTGCCACTGTGGTCGCCCCTTGACCTATAAAAGGAGGCCCGAGGCAACCTAGCAAGGGGTTCAAACCTAAGGACCCCTCACTCTTATACGCATGTAATTGCACTCCCCCAGGTGACCTTTCGGGCTTGTGTGCTTCGTGTCATCGTCTTCCTCAAGCTTAACCCACCATAGAAGGAGTAGGGTTTTAGGCTGCAAAGCGGCCCGAACCTGGGTAAATGAGAGTTGTCCATCGCCGTGTTGTCCCATGCTGCTTCTGCTCTCTGTGCAACACGGCCGTCCCCTTGCCGAACCACAAAGGGGCACCCATGCCCCATAGGTGATCGTGCCTCCACACTGATAGAGAGGCTACTGCTAGCATGTCATACCTTACTTGGAATTCTATGGACTTATGATTAGAACTATTAGCAAGCATCAGCAACTACTAACGTTCATTAAAGCAAAACCCAACCATAGCATTAAGACATATTGGTCCCCCTTCAATCCCGTATGAATCAATTTCTTTGGTAGGAGGAAGCTTCTGTCACTCTTACTCTCCAATGCATTGTCCTATCAACATACAACTAACCCTATGGTGTGATCCACATGCGCGCTCATATGATGGGCACCAAAGGACAACAACATAATGATACATCAATTTATAATCACGTTTTCCTATTGCTATTCATGATGTTTTTATCAATATAATACTTTGTGGCTCAATTCTAATGCCTTTTCTCTCTTAATTTGCAAGATTTACATGAAGAGGGAGATTGCGGTCAGCTGGAATTCTGGACCTAAAAAGCTATATTAGATATACCTATTCTGCACAACTCGAAATGAGCTCAAATTTCACACAGAATTATTTGGGGAAGTATAAAATATACTGGAATAAAGAAATACCAGAGGAGACCAACCAGGTGCCCATGAGGCACCAGGGTGCACCATGGCGGCTTGTGGGGCCCCTGGCTAGCCTCCATGGACCATCTTCTTCTATATGAAGCCATTTGCCCTAGAAAAAATGAAGGGAGGACTTTCAGGATGAAGTGTTGTCATCTCAAGGTAAAACCTGGGCAGGAGCACTTTTGCTCTCTTGTGGAGCAATTCTGTCGGTGATACTTCCGTCCGGAAGGGGGAAATCGAAGCCATCAACATCACCAACAACCCCCTCATCATGGGAGGACCAATCTTCATCAACATCTTCACCAACACCATCTCATCTCAAACCCTAGTTCATCTCTTGTCTTCAATCTTTGTCTCCAAACCTCATATTGGTACATGTGGGTTGCTAGTAGTGTTGATTACATCTTGTAGTTGATTCTAGTTGATTTATTTGGTGGAAGATTATATTTTCAGATCCTTGATGCCATTCCATACCCCTATGATCTTGAACATCAATATGATTTGTGAGTAGTTACTTTTGTTCTTGAGGACATGTGAGAAGTCTTGTCATAAGTAATCATGTGAATTTGGTATTTGCTCGATATTTTGATGATATGTATGTTGTTGTTTTCTTTAGTGGTGTCATGTCAACATCGACTACATGACACTTCACCATCTTAATTAGATGATGGGTTGCTAGAGTGACAGAAGCTTAAACTCTAGTTTATGTGCTATTCCGTAAGGGGCCGATTTGGATCCATATGTTTCATGTTATGGTTAGATTTATCTTAATTCTTCTTTTGTATTGTGGATGCTTGCGAGAGGGGTTAATCATAAGTGGGAATCTTGTTCAAGTAAGAACAGAACCCAAGCACCGATCCACCCACATTCAAATTATCAAAGTAGCGACCGTGAATCAAACAAACATGATTAAAGTGACTAGAGGAAATTCCCGTGTGTCTTCAAGAATGCTTTGCTTATTATAAGAGACCATTCCAGCATATCCTTTGCTAAAGAAAGGATTGGGCTACCTTACTCCAGCTTTTTTACCATTACTACTTATTGCTTGTTACAAATTTCCTTGCTATCAAACTATCTGTTATCGATAATTTCAGTGCTTGGAGACGATACCTTGATGAAAACTACTCGTCATTTCCTTCTGCTCCTCGTTGGGTTTGACACTCTTACTTATTGAAAGGACTATGGTTGATCCCCTATAATTGTGGGTCATATAGACTCTTTTCTCGCGCCACCGCTGGGGATTGGAATGCCTTTGGTGAGTGGAATTTGGTAAGGAAGCATTTATATTACGTGCTGAAATTTACTATCACTTGTTACTATGGAAAATAGTCCTTTGAGGGATTTGTTTGGGGTATCTTCACCTCAATAGGAGGCACAAAGAGTTGCCCCTCAACTTACATCACCTACTAAAAAAACTTATTATGAGATTCCTTCGGGTATGATAGAGAAACTGCAGGAGATGGAACAATACATCCTGATATGCACCTAATCAATGTGGATGAAGTTTGTGGATTATTTAAGCTTCCATGTTTATCCAAATATGGAGTTAAGAAGAAGGTTTTCCCTTTATCTTTGGGGGAAAGGCATTGACATGGTATAGGCTATGTGATGATATTGGAACTTGGGACCGGAACCGACTGAAATTGAAATTTCATAAAAACAAATCATATGCATCTCGTTCATCGTGATCGGAATTATATAGGCCTCGTGAAGGAGAAAGCATTGCTCAAGCTTGGGGGAGGCTTAAGTACATGATGTACACATGCCCCAATCGTGAGCTCTCAAGATAAATGATCTTATAGAATTTTTAGGATCGGCTTTCTCATAATGATCAAACCATGCTCGATTCTTCTTCTAGTAGTTACTTTATGAAGAAAACTATTGAATTCAGATGGGATCTTTTGGAAAGAATTAAACGCAACTCTGAAGATTGGGAACTCGACAAAGGTAAAGAGTCAGGTTTAATACTTAAGTTTGATTGTGTTAAATCTTTTATAGACACCGATGCTTTTCATAAGTTTAGATATTTCCGAAGAAAGTCGACCCCTACAAATGAATGTCTTCATTTGAAAACTTTAGTTTTCTTGAAGAATTTGAAAATGAGGAAACTGGTGTGACCTTGAAAACATTGATATTGATGCGAGGATTATGAAGCGTGCAGACTTTTGTTTTCGTAGTTTCGTTTTCATTTCTTCAGTCATAGGAAACATCGTACTGATAAAGGGGGTCGAGGTAAAACTAAGGAAGAATTTCTAAGTGATGCTCATCTCAAAGCCTACACTATCCAATCCTTCGAGTGAAGCCTTTGGAAATCTCATACAGTTCAGTCAATTTCTTCAGTGACAGAGACGAAGATCTTCTGATCTCCGAGGAATTTGTTCTGACTGAGGAGTTAGGAATTCGCCAGTGCAGATTTCCTACAAGTGAGGAACATGATTGCACTACACGCCAGCTGTCCCAAATATCTTATCCACCTAACGGTCATATCATTAAGGGCATTTATGTCTTATCATGTCAGGCTACTCCCCGGCTATAAATAGTTGTCCCCCTCAACCACTAGCTGGTTGGCTGCTCCGAGAGAAATTGGCACTTGGCATTTAGAGCATCCCATACTCTCAAGACTTTGAGAGAAAATCATCAGTGAGGAAAAACCCAAACCCAAATACCTACAACCCAAACTAATTGAGCATCACTGAAGAGATTGTTCCTGTGTGGAACCAACACTTGTTTCCTTTCAAGAATGTGCATCTTTCAGACGGTTAGGCGTCATGGTCTAGAGCATCCAAGAGGAATTGTCGATCGCCGAGTGACCAAGTCTGTGAAGGTTTGGAAGTCACATGAAGACTTACCACGAGTGATTGGGTGAGGTCTGTGTGACCTTGGCTCAAGGAGAATACAGTAAGGACTGTGTGTCCTAGGGTTGTGTGTCCTTTGGTTAAAATATCAAGCCGATCCAACCAGACGTACAACTGTCACAGCAGTTGGAACTGGTCTACCAAATCACTGTCTTCACAGAGCTACTGGTTCTATTTCCTCAACCCTTTCGTTTCCTCATTCATGTGTTGACGAAATTGATCATTGTTGATTGAAGACTTTGACCGAAGACTTTCTCAATTTCCTCAATCATATTTCTTCAGTCATCTTGTTTTCTACCCGCCTATCATGTTTACACGCTACCTGTGCTCTGTGTATGTTTCATTTCATCATGATGCCTATGCTACTATCTTGTTATGCATGCACCTGAGTACTTATTCCGCTACTTGTAGTTCGGCACTTAGCAAATTCCTCAAGTTGAAATTCCTCAATGACGAATTTGTAAAAATCGCCTATTCACCCCCTCTAGTCGATATAACGCACTTTCAATTGGTATCAGAGCAAGGTACTCCCTTGTTCTATGTGATTTTGGTTTAACCACCTGGAGTTTTAGTTATGTCGACTGAAGGCATGATCAAGGTCTCACTTGGGTGTCCTACCTTTGATGGGACAGACTAACCCTACTGGAAGAACAAGATGCACATGCATCTTGAGGCAATTGACAATGATCTCTGGTACGTTGTGGAAAATGGCGTTCCCTCCATCACTCCTTCCGTGAACGCTGCTGATGTGAAGAGATTAAAGCAACTCGACTCTCAAGCAAAGAATATCATATGTGTCCATCTGAGCAAAGGACAGTACTACAGAGTGAGTGCTTTGGAGTCTGCAAAGCTTATTTGGGATAGGTTGTCCAAGGTCAACGAAGGAATCCCGACCCAACATGATTCTCGAGTTGATGTTCTTTGCAATTTGTTCAACCGCTTCAAAAGACTCGACAACAAAAATGTTCAGCAAACCTTCGATCGCCTCACTGACATCTCAAATGATCTTCAAGCACTTGGTGCCACTGATATCACCACAATGAGGTGGTGAAGAAATTGCTGAGATCGCTTGATTCCTCATTCGATACACTAGCACTAATGATTCAAGAATGTGGAGATTACAAGTCACTAGATCCTGCTGATATCCTCGAGAGACTGAATACTCATGAGTTCCAACAAGCTGAGAAAAGAGATCTCCACGGGCCAAGCTATGGAAGATCATGTGCACTGAAGGCCAAGGCACTTTCCTCATCTAAAGGGGAAGATTCTAACAACAGCCTTGGTGATCCTGAGGAACTGAGCCAGGAGCTAGCTATGCTCGTGAGGAAATTCCAGAAGCTCTCTAGACATGGCCGTTTTGGAAAATCTTCAAGAAGTGATGACATGAGATCAGATTCTTCATCCTGCGACCAAAAGAAGAGGACTTGCCACATATGCAAGAAGCATGGTCACTACATGGCTAATTGTCCCAGGGGTTGAAGGAATCAAAGAAGAAGAAATACAAGGATGATAGTTTAGATGACTCGAAGAAAAAGAAGAAATCTTCAAAGTCATCATCGTCAAAATCCTCAAAGTCTTTCATCTCACAAGAAGAGCAGTTCCAGAAAAGGCTCGGGCATTCATTGGCAAAGAAATGGACTCTGAAGCTGAATCTGAGGAAAATGAGGAAGAGGAGGAATCTGAGGAGTCAGACTCTGGTGTGGCAAGCCTAGCTCTCGCTACTACTTTCATCAGCAAGTCCATCTTCAACACTGAGGAACATGGAAACTCCAACTCCGCTGATGTTTGTGACGATGACTTTGCTCCCACCTATTGCTTCATGGAAAAAGGTGCCAGGGTACTCAAATATCCCTCCTTTGAATCGATTGAAGATGAATCTGATGAAAACCTCAAACCTAGCTATTCCAAGCTTGCTAATATTGCCATGAAACAACAAAAAGCTTTGGAAAGGGTTCAAAATTTGCTAGACAAAAGTGATGACCTATTGGGTGAGGAAATGAATCAAACTCAAACCTTCACTGATAATCTTCAATGACTACAGTCTAAGTTTGACAACCTTCAAGGTCATCCTCTAACACTCTTAGCCGATCATGAGAAGCTTTCTTATGAATTTCTTCAAAGAAAGCAAGATCTTGAGAAGCTAAGGGTGAGTCATGAAGATATTCAGAAGGAAATGACTCATTGCTTGCTCAACAGATCAGTTCTGCTCAGGATGAATTCATTCCACCATGTTTGAAATGCATTGAACATGAATCTGCTAATTCCTCACTTGAAAGTTTGAATGCTTCTATTGCTACAAATTCTTCAACTATTTCTATGGTCACAAATTCCTCATTTGAGGATACCACATGTATCACTGACGAAAATGCAAGGTTTGAGGAATTGTATGTGACAGGCATGTACAAAAACCTCAAAGGGCATCAGGCTCTTTGTGATGTGCTTAAGAAGTAGATCCTCAACATGAACCCTAGGAAAGAAGGTATTGCCTTTGAGAGGAAACTCAATGCTGATGGGACCTACTGGAAACCTAGGCAGTATCCCAAAACCTCATGGGTTGTTGTGAAAGGACCTCCCGTAGATCCATCTACTCTATCTGGCTTTACGTGTGAATCTTCGTATTCATTTGATGACTAATTTCAATCCAACTATAAGTTGTTCAAAAATCAAAATGGTGAAGTCTTTGCTAGATATGTTGGAACTAACTGCAGGAATGGTCCCCCTATGAAGAAAATATGGGTTCCCAAAAGGTGCCTTGAAAGTCTTCATGTGAATGTCCTCATGACACCACCTGTGTAGAATAGGAACCCCAGATCAAATTCTTCATATGGACCAAAGTCTTCATATGGATCCAAGTCATCATATGGATCAAATTCCTCATATGGATCCAAATCCTCGTATGAACATCATCGTGCTAATGCTTCTGTTTCGCAGGGAAAATCTAAGAGTTATGAATATGTGCACTATTCTTCAAATCATTATGTTCATAAGTCCTCGAAGAATTTCTCTGCTTATTCATATGCATCCTCTAACCCCTCTTCTGTGAAACAAAGTGCACTGGCTTCAATGCCACCTTTCTCTTATGGAGCTCGCAGAATGATGAACTCTTTGCCACCCCTCTAGATGTGGGTGGTGAAGAAAAAGAACTAATCTCTTAAGGAGGGTCAGATCTCCACATGAACTTAATCGTCTGAAGAATTTTCTGGAGACCTGAGAATGCTTGAAAGGATGCACGATAATCATGGAGAAATTATTTACTCATTTCTCACGTCCTCATACTTTTGTATCTGTTGCACTATTTGATGAAATTCTATCTGATGAATTTAATGTCATATTCTTCACTCTGAAGTATATGAGTTCATAAGATGCACTAATTGATCTGCCGGATGAAACACCCAAAGCTACTGAGTGGGTCCTCGACAGTGGATGTACAAATCACATGACCAGTGACAAGAACTTACTGGTGGACTCTGCTTTATCTCCATCGCATCTAAAGCATATCACCTATGCTGACAAAGGCAAAAGAAAGGTATTGGGTCTAGGTAGGTTTGCAATCTCAAAGGATCGACACATGGACAAAGTCATGCTTGTCGAGTCCCTCGGATTCAACCTCATGTCTGTCTCAATGCTTTGTGATCTTGATATGGTTGTCGTCTTTGGCAAGTATCGCTGCATTGTGCTCATGGAATCTGAAAATTCCAAAGTCTTTGAAGGCTTTAGGAGAGGAGACTTGTATACTGTTGATTTCTCTGCAGGACCATAGCCTGCCACATGTCTTCTTGAAAAAGCTTCAGAAGGCTGGCTATGGCATCATCGACTCAGTCATGCTGGCATGAGGAACTTGCACACGCTTGTGAAGAAGAAGCACGTCATTGGCATCGAGGGTGTCAAATTCCTCAAAGATCATCTTTATGGGGCTTGTGAGGCTGGAAAGATGACCAGATCCAAGCACCCCTCGAAGACTATCATGACTACCACTCGTCCGTTTGAATTGCTTCACATGGACCTCTTTGGCCCTACTCATTATGCCACACTAACAATGCAACATCTCTATATGGCTTTGTTATTGTTGATGATTACTCTCGTTACACCTAGGTGCATATCATTGCTTACAAAATTGAAGTGCGAGAAAACTTCAAAGGATTTTCCTCAAGGCCCTTGACAAATTTTGGTCTGAAGATCAAGCACATCAGGAGTGACAATGGGATCGAATTCAAGAATACTGGTCTTGATGACTATCTTGATGAACTTGGTATTACTCATGAGTTATCTTCCCCATACACTCCTCGGCAAAATGGCATCGTTGAGCGCAAGAACAAGACTCTTGTTGAGATGGCTTGCACTATGCTTGATGAGTAAAAGACACCTCGTCGCTTCTTGCCTGAGGCTACTAATACTGCATGCCACATCATCAACAGGGTATCTCTTCACAAATTCTTCAAGAAGACCTCATATGAACTCCTCACTGATAAGAAACCCAATGTGAGTTATTTCAAAGTCTTCGGTGCTAAATGCTGGATTGGGGATCCACATCACAACTCTAAATTTGCACTGAAAACACATGAGGGTTTTATGCTTGGTTACGGAAAGGAGTCGCACACCTACAGAGTCTTCAACACCTATCACAACAAGGTTGTTGAAACTGTAGATGTGTGGTTCGATGAAACTAACGGCTCGCAAAGAGAGCACCTACCTCATATGCTAGATGAAATGTCTCCTAAGAAATCCATCAAGTTCAAGGCTAGTGAGGATGTCATACCCACTGAAGAATATGCTCAAGAAGTGATTCCAGATTGTGAAGAAAATCATACTGGTGCATCTAAAGAAAATGCTCAGCCCAATCAAAGTCGTCAACCTGCTCATCCTCGCGTTGCAAATGAAGTGCAGATAGAGAAAATCATCAACGACATCAATGCACCAGGTTCTCTCACACGCTCAAAAGCTTCACACTTATCTAACTTTTGTTGGCACTTTGTTTTTGCCTCTATCACAGAGCCCACCAAAGTTGATGTGGCATTTCTGGAGCCTGAGTGGATTCAAGTTGTGCAAGAGGAATCACATCAATTCGAGCTCAACAATGTGAGGGAACTTGTCAAGCAACCAGACCCTCACAAGCACAATATCATCGGTATCAAGTGGATATACCGCAACAAGCAAGACAAAAATGGTCTAGTGGTGAGGAATAGGGCTCGTATTGTAGCTCAAGGCTACACACAGGTTGAAGGAACTGATTTAGATGAAACTTTTACACATGTTGCTAGACTTGAAGCTATTCGCATATTGCTTGCTTATGATAACCATCATACTAACATCTTATATCAAATGGATGTGGAAAGTGCATTTCTCAATGGTAAGCTTGAGGAAGAAGTATATGTTCTCAACCCCCAGGTTTTGAAGATCCTAAGCATCCTGACAAAGTCTTCAGACTCAACAAGGCCCTCTATGGCCTCAACCAGGCCCCTTGGGCGTGGTATGATACACTGAAGGAATTCCTCATGAAGAAAGGCTTCAAACCCGGTTCACTTGACCCAACTCTTTTCACCAAAACGTATGATGATGAATTATTTGTGTGCCAAATATATGTGGATGATATTATCTTTGGATGTACTAACCAATGTTACAGTGACGGATTTGCCTACATGATGAGTGAAGAATATCAAATCTCTACGATGGGAGAATTGAAATTCTTCTTAGGTCTTCAAATTCATCAGCAATGCAATGGCATCTTCATATCTCAAGAGAAATACCTCAAGGATGTGCTGAGGAAATTCAGCAGGCAAGATTGCAAAGGCGTCAAAATCCCTATGCCCACAAATGGCCATCTGTGCACCGATGAAAATGGTAAAGACTTTGATCAAAAGGTATACCGCTCCATGATTGGCTCTTTATTGTATCTATGTGCATCTAGGCTAGATATTATGCTTAGTGTTTGCATGTGTGACCGTTTTCAAGCTACACCGAAGGAATCACACCACAAGGCTGTGAACATATTCTTTGATATCTAGCTCACACTCCAACACTTGGATTATGGTATCCCAAGGGCTCGGCTTTTGATATCATTGGATATTCTGACTCTGACTATGCTGGTGATCGAGTGGATCACAAGTCAACATCAGGCACATGCCATTTCCTCAGACGATCCTTAGTATGTTGGTCCTCGAAGAAGCAGAACTACGTATCACTATCTACTGCTGAAGCTAAGTCCATTGTTGCTGGTTCTTGCTGTGCTCAATTGTTGTGGATGAAGCAAACCCACAAGGACTATGGCATCAACATGAAGAACGTGCGTCTCTATTACGACAACGAGAGTGCCATCAAGATTGCTCACATCCTAGTTCAGCACTCGAAGACAAAGCACATCCAGATTCATCATCATTTTCTTCGTGATCATGTGTTGCAGGGCAATATCTCCATCGACCACGTGAAGACTGAAGAACAGTGGCAGATATCTTCACAAAGCCCTTGGATGAGAAGAGATTTAGCAAGTTGCGGTGTGAGCTAAATATCTTAGAATCTTTGAATGTTATTTGAAAGGACACACATCCTAACACTTATGCAAATTGATGACTTAGATGTGCAACACGCGAAGTAATGTTTTTCTTCAATCAATGAAGACTAACCCTCTAAGTGTGAAGAAATTAATGAAGAATTTGATTCTCAGAGCCCTGCGACAATTGTACACGGTGTCTGAAATCGTCATTCTTATATGGTGGGTCATGCCACCAACAAAAGTTGAAATATCTTCAAATTTGAGTTTCTCTTCATTTTGTAAATTCTTCAATTTTCAAATTCCTCAAGTTTGCAATTTATTCAACTTTTCGACTGGTGTTCTTCATTGACTATATATTACATATGATTTGAGTTTTCATGTCCTCAACAGCATTCACTTATTGCTAATTTTTCAAGTTGATTTTCCTCTAAGTGAATGTGATCGGACCCATTCCCCCTCTATGCTAAACTCAACTGAGTTTGTTCACAAATTCTTCATGTGCATTCTATTTGAAACTTAGCAATTTGTGAACGAAACGCTAAAATTTCCATATTTGAATGTTCGATTGTTGCCGCTCAAACTGTTTTGCTTCCCACGATGGATTAAACAACTCACCCACAATCCCCCACGATCTCCACCTCTCTGTACGTGGGTGACACATGTCGTTTGGATAACAAGGGTCAGGGGCATGTTCGTCCAAAATCTTTGGACGAGCATTTTTTCACTATGGCTATAAATACCCCTCACCCACCTCATATTTCATTTACTCCGCTCGACCTCAACTCGCCTCGCTCAAGCTCTCAGACCTAGCACCACCGCTACACTCCACCGTCACCGGTGAGGAAGAGCTTCACTGTGTCGACCTTGTCACCGTCGTACTCACACCGGCTACGGAAATCTTCACTCCGCGTTGCCGTAGTTGTCTCCCGCCGCCGAGTTAGGGCATGGGAGATCTGAACTGATGAACTTCTTCATATCCACTCCTAGTTTGTCGTGTTCTTTGTCAAGGGTAATTAAAATCTAATTTTACTACATAATTTGATTCTTGTGATTTCCACAAAATCCTCAAAAGGTGTTTATTCTTCAACTTCCCACTCCTTAAACACCGGAATACTTCTGTTCCTTGATTTGTTTCTTTGAGCTATGTTTTTCTTCAAGATTCCTCAATTTTGTGGATTTTCTAATCTATACAACTCTAGAACCTGAGTCAAGAACACTTAGTGAAATTCCTCAAGACACCTATGGTCAAATTCCTCAAACTTAATACTTTTGAAAAAATTCTGAGAACGCATATGACCTCTTCAAATTCTTCGTACCCATACTCTGTTCACAGGTACAAATCTTTGCTGCTGAATCACTAGGTTCTCATCAACTTAACTCATTTGCAATGTTCCTCGAAGAAAATTTCCATACTTCCTCAGAAACATCCAAAGTTCAAAGTCCTTAGGTGAGGAAAATGGTAGATGGGAAGAGACCTCAGAAGGGAGGCAAGAGGCCTAATACAAACACAGCGTTTGAGATCCCTGAAGACATTATGATGAATACTACACACCTGATGAAGAAATTCATGGGAAGGAAAATAAGAATCAGTGCTAAGCGCGCATACAGAGAATTGAGAGGAGATGGGCTAAGAAATGGAGGGAATATCGCTATGTAACTCCAAAGTATATGAAGAAATTCCCTGTAAACCCTCCATGTCCAAGACCACCCTTGGCCGCTGGCCAAATAGCTGATCCCACTAGCATCAGGCGAGGTGAGGAATTTCCTAAAGAATGGGCCAAGCGCCAAGCCAAGCTTCAGAAAACTATTGCAGAAGCAGTGAGGAAATTTAATGAGGATTCTCAAGCTGAGGCCTCTGCTAGCACAACTGCACCAAAGAAGGCCATGTTGAAGAAGTCTGCTGTGAAGAAATCTTCAAGCTCTATGCCCTCACGGCCAAGTTCTTCAACAGCCGAGCCCTCAGGGCAAATTTCTCAAGCAACTTCTTCAAGGGCAGCATCAATCCCCACAGTTGCTTCAAAATCCCCAGCAGCTGCCACAAAGTCCTCAACACCCGTGCACCTTGCAACATGTCAAAGGACTGTTGGTTTTTCCATTGCTTTAGGGGCATCTGCATCTTCCTCGGCTCAATCACAATCCTCAAGTGGTCCAACTCTACTGAAGGACAAGACCACTGCTAGATGTGGAATGAGGCCAAGTCCTCATAGGAAGCAAGTGGAATTCCATGTTCCATCTGATGACAATGAAGCTGAAGATGAAGAATTGACTGAAATCATCAAAGACAGATTGGAAAGGGTTGCACGAGTCAAAGGCAGTGTTGTGCCGTTGGATCCGAAGAAGATCCTAGAATTCATTGACATGTGGCACAAAGATCCCAACACTCCACTCCCTAGCCTGAATCTCACTCATGGTCAAAGTCACATGCTCAATGCCTTCATAGGCGAAGAAAAGTGGAAATTTGAGAAGGCCAGGAGAGTAAAGATGGATCAATACAAGAAGGAGAGATTTCTGAGAAACAACGTTCTTTCACTGTCTCCTGAAGAACTTGTCACTGTTCAGAAGGAAATCAGAGATCTCAGTGATGAATTTGATAGATATCATGCAGATTGTCTCAGTGCCAAATTCAGATTTGTCAAGATTGCCAAGAACCTCAAGGAAGATGTTGTGGGCTCATCGCAACAACAAATTCCTCAGGCTGAAGCTTTTGTTCAATCTGCTGAAGAAAATGAAAGCACAACTGATGAAAATCAGGCTGCTGAAGAAGCTACCTGGGCTGCTGAAGAAGCTAGCACGGCTGCTGAAAAAATTCCAGCTCCTGAAGAAAATGCCAGCGCAACCACCAATGTTGCGCCTGAAGAAACTGAGAATGCCAGGGCGACTGCATCAGCCGTGCCTGAAGAAAATGCTCCAACTTCATCTGCTCTTCCTGCAGAATCTTCTAATGTGAATAAATCCACTCTTCCTTCTGCATCAGCGGTGAAGACAACAGAAGCTACGGAGAAGGAGGCCGCAAGGAAGAGGGAAACATCAACCTCTGCAGAGTCCTCAGCTCCCAAGAAAGTGATGACTTTGACGAGCTATTTCATGGAACCAATTGATGTTGTTCCAATATCTATAGTCCATCAAAGGAGCTTATTCCATTTGGTGAAGAATATGTCATTCCAATGACACTGATGAAGAAAATCCTTCTGCTGCTTCCTTGGAGCAGTTGGATGGTGAAATTAATGTGGAAGATGTTGTTTACACACCATTGGTACCATCGGCTATGCCTCAGTTCATAGCTGAAGAGGCGGGCATTGAAGAAATTGAAGAAGATGTGGACATTGGCTCTACAACTCCTTTGCTGAATGATGACTATTGGGAAAATCTTCACCCCAATTCACCAATTGCCACACCTCTGCATCCAAATTCCTCAGTCCCCTGTGTAGACTAAAGAAATTCCAATAGGATCTGAAGGACGTCAAGCTTCACTTCAGTCCATACCTGAAGAAATGGAGAACCAGACTGCTGCTAATGAAAATACCGCTGAAATTCCTCAGTCTGAAGTACCTGAAGTTGTGACTCAAGAGGTTGTGAGACCGTCAACTGCAAATCTTCAACCCAAGCCACAAAATCCTCATGCAAAGAGGCCAAAATTCAAGAATGTTGATTTCTTCGTTGAGCATCAATTCTTCACTGAAGCAAATCCATATGACTCAGCAAGACTTAGGCGCAAGAGGTTTTGGATTGCAAGCCATATGAACTTTTATGCAGCTGTTCTCTTTTACAAGGACAAGGTATTTCAGCACCGCCAAATTCCTCATGTGGATATGGATTCCATTCCATGCTTTGAATCAGTTCTCAATATTCTTCATGAAGCTGGAATCCTCAATGTCTGTGATATCTGTGATTGGAATGAAGAACTAATTTTTCAGTTCTATGCAACTCTACACCTCACTTGCAATGTGGCTGATGTCAATTCATGGGTGCTTGACTGGATGACTGAGAACACTCACTATTATGCACATGAAATCTTCGATTGCACTCGGGCTATTCTGTCTCATCTTTACAGTGACAAAGACCTTAATAAGATGGACTTTCAGCAGAACTTTGACTGGGCTCAACCTCCCTCGAAGAAATTCAAGAAGGTCAAAGTTCCTCAATTGGTCACCAGTTCATATTCTTCATCGCGCGAGACGGATGAAGCTGAAGATCTGGACAACACTGCGGCAGGCCCTACATCGACAAACAACCCCGACAACGGTGGCACTCCTCCATCGACCTCATGATGATATTCTTCAGGGGCGTTAGTCCTCATTTTTTGTCCCTTTTGGTCATTCGATGACAAAGGGGGAGAAAATTGAGTTAGTCTTCAAGTGGGTCTTATATATGGGCTGTTTTTTCCGTTAAGTTACAACTCTCTCTCTTCTGAAGTGTTCGTTGGATGAGTTGTAAACTTAAGTCTGATGGTGGTATCATACTTTTGAACTGCTTTCTACATGCTTATTTCCTCAAGTACCTTAATGCATGCATGTTGAATTTCGTCAAACATCATTTTTCATCATGCATTTCAAATTCTTCATATCATATGTTAAGTGCGTGTATGAATTACAAGATATAGGGGGAGATCTTCATGATTTTATTCTACAATGTGCATTTGCAATCCAATGCAAATTCCTCAAATATGCACATGTTCAGGGGGGTTCTTCTATATCTTGCAATCAAATTCCTCAATATCAGTATCTACACTTCATATGTTTATCCCCATTGAAAACTTAACCTATTTGTCATCAATCACCAAAAAGGGGGAGATTGTAAGTGCATCTAGTGCCCCTTAGTGATTTTGGTGTATTGAAGACTTATAGGTTAAGGGACTAATGTGTTTGTGAGTGTACACAGGTTCTATAAGTGTAACGCCCCGGATTCAATGCGCCAGGTGTCTGCCAGTTATTCGCCGTCGTTGCCATGTCATTTGCTTGCGTGTTGCATTTTATCATGCCATCATGTGCATTCCCTTTTGCATACATGTTTGTCTCATGCATCCGAGCTTTTTCCCCGTTGTCCATTTTGCAATCCGGCACTCCTATGTCCCCCGGCGTCCCCCCTTTTGCCTCTTTTCATGTGCGGGTGTTAAACTTTCTCGGAATGGACCGAGTTTTGCCAAGAGGCCTTGGTATAGCACCGGTAGACCGCCTGTCAAGTTTCGTGCCATTTGGAGGTCGTTTGATACTCCAACGGTTAACCAGGTAACCGCAGAAGCCCTCTTTTGTTGCAGCCCAACACCCCTCCAAAGTGGCCCAAAACCCATCCTAACCAACTCCATGCTCTCGGTCGTTCGATCACGATCGCGTGGCCAAAAACTGCTCCTCATTTGGACTCTCCTAGCTCCCTATGCCTATATAAACACACCCTCCCCCGAAATTCGCGGATGAAATCCCCCCCGAAACCCTAGCTTCTTCCTCCTCCCGCAGCCGGACATGTCCGAACCGGGCCGGACATGTCCGCCCGTCCCCGCGCCGCCGCTCCCAGCCTCTCACGTCGCGCCACGTGGCTCCCCGTGCCGTCCCCGCCGCCGCGGCCCGGCGAGCCCGCAGCGGGCCCGCCCG
>NC_057807.1:210867331-210873786 GCF_018294505.1 Triticum aestivum | reverse complement strand
CGTCCGCCCGCCGGTGGCCTCGCTCCGGCCTCCGCGCCGCCCGGTCGCGCCTCCCCGGCCTCTCCCCGAGCCCCTCGGCGCCGCCTTCCTCCCCAACTCCGGCGAGTGGTCCGTCCATCCTCGTCCTCGAGCTGCTACAGTACCCGCCAGACCCGATCCAGATCTGGAGTTTTGAATGGGTTGACTTTTCCCCGAGGTCGTTTTCATCACTAAGTCCTAAGATATTTTGCATAATCATGCCATGTTCATCGCATCATAACTCTGTGCATACTGCTCCGTTTCGTGCGTGCAATATGTCAAATTGTTCGCCTAGACGATTACTTCATTTCATTCCATTGCATCATTTTCATTTGAGCTCATCTTGATGCACGAAATGCTGTTGGAAGAGTGCATGTTGATGTTAACCTGCTGAAACTGTTATAACTTGCTCATTTGTCATTTTTGCCATGTTTGATGTGTGCATCCTATGTGGTTGATGTCTACATGTGTTTTGATCTATGCCATGCCATCTTTCCAGGGGTTCCATCCATGTATTTTTGTGAGTTGTGTGCTGAGTGCATCAAGCTTGTTAAGTAGGGCACTTGTTGTTACTGTTTTGCTAGGCTGAATCTGTTATTTTGTGATGCCATGTAAACCTCCTGCTACAAGTCATTTCGTGCATAATCTGGAGATGTTCACTAAATATGTTTTGTTATACATGTCTTGCTCTATCCATTCATGCCCCTGGTTGCATTTATAGCCTGCTGTATCATATTGTTATCTTGCTCCAAAGTTGCTAAATAATATTGTTGTCAACCTGTTAACATTAAGTTCAGTTTTGGCCATGTGTTTTGCTAGTGATCCATGCACCCTATGAACTTGTTCTTGCCATGCTTAGCTTCATAAGCATATCTTCTTACTGTTGGTTGCCTTGCCATGGCATGTATTGCTCTGTGGTGAGTGATTCAAGCTCACCAACATGCCTACTTATTGTTGTTCCTGCCATGTATGAATCTGTCATATTACTTACCATGTTTACATGGGTGCCATCATATCTTCTGATCCTTTTTGGCTCATGGTCAGTAAGGGACTTTTGTTCTATGTAATTAGTAGATTCATGCCATGCCTTTGTTTGCCATGTTAAGTTCTTGTAACATGTTGTTTGATAGCTCTAAACATTGCAACCTGATGTTATTTCGTGATAAGTCTGAAACTGTTAATCTTTGCAATCTTCCCATGTGTGTTTGAGCATGTTCTAGTGATTTTTGGAGATAGCTCAGTGTTCATGTTTTGTCATGCTTTACCTGTACTTCATGCCCATGCCTTTTGTTTTTATGTTGGGATGCTGTAGCTTGTTGTTTTGATGCTTGCAATATGCCTAGTTGTTGTTTTCGACAGATTGTTGTTATGACTTGTATAGAGTGTATGTGTTGAACCGTTGCTCCGTTTTGAGTGTGCTCTATATGAAACTTGCTTGATTTTGCATGTAGTTTCATATTATAATGTTGCATCCTTGTTTTGGTGTGTTTGCTTGATATTTGAATGCATTTTGCATCAATGCCATGTTTAACTTGTTTTGCTCATATCTTCTAGGCCGTAGCTCCAAATCTAATGAACTTTATATGTAACTTGACTAGAATCTCGTGTAGATCATCTTGGTGCATCTTAACTTGCTGTTTAACAACTTGAACATAAGGTTTATTCAGATCTGGACCAATTTCGAAATTTGCATATGAGGTCTTACCGGAATTGTTATATGTTGTTCCCGACCTCATTTAAACTTGCCTTGATGTGTTGTTCTTGTTTGCATCATCTCTTGCCATGACTAGCTTCATGTAGCCTTCGTCATGCATCATGCTTGTTGTGCATCATGTCTTGTCTATGTGTGTTGTGTTTACCATGTTGTGTGCTTCTTCTCGATAGTTCCCGTTTCGTTGCGATCGTGAGGATGCGTTCGTCTACGTGTGGTTCGTCTTCGTGGCTTCATCCGTTCGTCTTCTTCATGGACTCGTTCTTCTTCCTAGCGGGATTTCAGGCAAGATGACCGCTACCCTGGATCTCACTACTATCATTGCTATGCTAGTTGCTTTGTTCTATCGCTATGCTGCGTTGCCTATCACTTGTTCTTCAAGCCTCCCCAAATTGCCATGAACCTCTAACCTTTGACACCCTTCCTAGCAAACCATTGCTTGGCTATGTTACCGCTTTGCTCAGCCCCTCGTATAGCATTGTTAGTTGCAGGTGAAGTTGAAGATTGCTCCATGGTGAACAGGGTTATGTTGGGATATCACAATATCTCTTATTTAATTAATGCATATATATATTTGGTAAAGGGTGGAAGGCTCGGCCTTATGCCTGGTGTTTTGTTCCACTCTTGCCACCCTAGTTTCCGTCATACCGGTATTATGTTCCCGGATTTTGCGTTCCTTACGCGGTCGGGTGATTTATGGGACCCCCTGATAGTTCGCTTTGAATAAACCTCCTCCAGCAAGGCCCAACCTTGGTTTTACCATTTGCCTCACCACCACCTACTTTTCCCTTGGGAGTAATTAACCCAAGGGTCATCTTTACTATAGCCCCCCCGGGCCAATGCTTGTCTAAGTGCTGGTCCAAACTAGAGCACCGTGCGGAACCATCCCTTCGCAACTTGGGTTACATCGGTACCTGTACGCTTAGCTTATCCGGGGTTGCCCTGAGAACGAGATATGTGCAGCTCCTATCAGGATGTCGGCGCATCGGGCGGTCTTGCTGGTCTTGTTTTTCCATTGCCGAAATGTCTTGTAAATCGGGATTCCGAGACTGATCGGGTCTTCCTGGGAGAAGGTATATCCTTCATTGATCGCGAGAGCTTATCATGGGCTAAGTTGGGACACCCCTGCAGGGTATAAACTTTCGAGAGCTGTGCCCGCGGTTATGTGGCAGATGGGAATTTGTTAATGTCCGGTTGTAGATAACTTGACACCTGATCTGAATTAAAACGCATCAACCGCGTGTGTAGCCGTGATGGTCTCTTCTCGGCGGAGTCCGGGAAGTGAACACGGTCTTTGGGTTATGTTTGACGTAAGTAGGTGTTCAGGATCACCTCTTGATCATTGTTAGTTGACGACCGTTCCGCTTGTTCTTTTCTCGCTCTTATTTGCGTATGTTAGCCACCATATATGCTTAGTCGCTGCTGCAACCTCACCACCTTTACCCCTTCCTTTCCCATTAAGCTTTGCTAGTCTTGATACCCATGGTAATGGGATTGCTGAGTCCTCGTGGCTCACAGATTACTACAACAACAGTTGCAGGTACTGGTTTATGCGATGATCATGACGCGAGAGTGATGTTTGCTTGTTTGGAGTTGTTGTTCTGCTTCTTCTTCGATCAGGGGATAGGTTCCAGGTCGGCAGCCTGGGCTAGCAGGGTGGATGTCGTTTGAGCTTCTGTTTGTGTTTCATCCGTAGTCGGATGTTGCTCTTATGTAAGATGATGTTGTATTCGTGTGGCATTGTATGTCTTATGTATGTATCCCCATCTATTATGTAATGTTGATGTAATGATATCCACCTTGCAAAAGCATTTCAATATGCGGGTCTATCCTTGGTGGGACCTTCGGGTTCCTTTTGGATAGGGTCGCATATTGGGCGTGACAAGTTGGTATCAGAGCCTCGACCGACCCTAGGAGCCCCCTTGATTGATCGTGTAGTTTGGTTGTTGTTGAGTCTAGAAGAAAACTATTTTCGGCGTCTAGTTATATCGGAGAGTAGGAATTCTTTTTACTCCTCTGTCCCTTCATCGCTCTGGTGAGGAATCTTGACGTAGGTGTTTTGAACTATTCCTCTTCCCTTTCAAATTTTTCTTTAGGATCACGCAGTTGGTTTTCCGATCGTTGGTTCTCAACTCTTTTCATCCGGCGCATTCCTCGTCAAGCTAATTCGAACCTCTTTGTCTTTGGGAGATCAATCCTCAGCTCTTCCTCCGACGTCGTTGTTTTTACCTGTCCTCAGTTGTTTTATTTTCCCACCCTCCCTCCCCTTCTTTTTCTCAGAACCGGAGTCCGTAATCGAGTATTCATCCTACTCGTGTGGAGTCTTTGCCTTTTTCAACCGGTGTTTCTCTTCAAGATATTCGTCGGTTTCCCCTTCCAAGTTCCCTCTGTTTTCCCGCCCTCCCACCCTCTTCTTCCCGGAGCCTGAGTCTGTCTCGAGCATCAATTTCATTCGTGCGGAGCCTCTTCAGTCTTCCCTCAATTATTTCAACCGGTGAAATCTCGTCTCGGTGGACATTCTTCAGCTCTTTTTCTTTCCGGTGGCTCAATTCAAGTTTTTCATTGTCGATTGTATTCTTTCCCTCAGCTCAAATATTTTCCTTTGCCTGTTCACCTCTCGCCAGTTAATCCTTCCGGAGTGTTCAAGACATCTCAAAAGATTCGTCTGCGTTTAAATTAATTCGAGGTTGTCACCTCATTCGAATATTTCAATTGTTTTGGTGCATCATCTCTCATTCAACAATCCTTTTCAACGGTGTTTCTTTTAGTGGGCCCTAACCCACAGGTCTTTTCCCAGGATCTTACCTGACTCTTCCAATTCGCCCGGAGTTATTCTCAATTCTTTTCAAGTGTGATGTAAGAATGGATTCCATCAGTCACATGCCTTCTCCAAGATCTCTTTCAAATCATTTCATCGTCGGCTCAACCTCTCTGCTTTTCATTCTCCTGGAGTATCTCAGTAATTTTGGTGGTGTTTCTCGTCATCATTTGAAGATTGAAGAAGAGTTTTTCCTCTAAATCTTGCCCGTTCTCTCGAAGTTTCGTGGTTCTAGCTTCATGTTATCCTCTCATATTATTTCGTTTGTCAGATATTCTTTCTTACCCATCCGGAGTATGTCAGAAGTTGTTTTCCCGTTTCTTTCACCGGAGGCCATCATTCCAGTTATCGTTCTCTATTTATCCCGGCGCTCCGTTCAAGTGGTCTTTAATCAGCTTGTTATCTCTTTGTTCTTTTGCATCTAAATCCCCTCTAGCATATTTGTTCTTCTAATTCTTCCCGGTGATTCATTCTCTTTCATCAGTCATTTTCGAATTCTTATGGTGGTTCGTTCAAAATTCTTTTCCTTGTTTATCATATTAATTCATTCGTTCTTTTCAATCCTACCGGTGGTTCTTCATGATTTAATTAATTCTTCAAGATTCATCAAGATTTTGTTGGTGGAGTTCAAGTATCTTTTCTTCTCGCGTCTCGAAGTGTAATTAATTCTCCGTATTCTTTTGTAGTGGAGTTTTGCATTTCTTCGTTCTTCTAAGCTATCCAATCATTTCCATTTGTGGCCGGTTATCACCTTATGATCTTGAGATGTTACCTATAAGTCCACGACAAGCTCATTCTTTGCGTGGTTGATTTTCTCAACAACTCCGTTCAATTCCTCCTTCTAAGGATGCTCCCTATTTCACTCGCGGCACAAGTTGTCATTTTCTTCTCCGTTATTTTCATTCAACTCTTTCAATTCTTTCTGGAGGTTTTGTGTCATGTCTTCATCAAGTATCATTCCATCCTCTCAAGTTCTTGTTCTAATCCTTCCTTTTTCAGCCGGAGTGCTGCCTAAATCCTTTCAGTCTTATTCGTTTCTTATCCCGTTCTAACCGGAGTGGTTTCATAGTCTATCTGATTCCGTTAGCTTTCGATTCTCGTCATTCTCGTCATTCCCCTCTTCTTCTCGAGTGCTCTCGATTCTTTCCTTCTTCTCTTGAGTTCTGGTTTCACCTCATCCCTTTTCCCTTCCGTCTCGGTCCTAAGATCTCGGGACGAGATCTCTTGTTAGTGGAGGAGTGTTGTAACACCCCGGATTCGATGCGCCAGGTGTCTGCCAGTTATTCGCCGTCGTTGCCATGTCATTTGCTTGGGTGTTGCATTTTATCATGTCCTCATGTGCATTCCATTTTGCATACGTGTTCGTCTCATGCATCCGAGCTTTTTCCCCGTTGTCCATTTTGCAATCTGGCACTCCTATGTCCCCCGGCATCCCCCTTTTGCCTCTTTTCATGTGCGGGTGTTAAACTTTCTCGGAATGGACCGAGTTTTGCCAAGCGGCCTTGGTATAGCACCGATAGACCGCCTGTCAAGTTTCGTGCCATTTGAAGGTCGTTTGATACTCCAACGGTTAACCGGGTAACCGCAGAAGCCCTCTTTTGTTGCAGCCCAACACCCCTCCAAAGTGGCCCAAAACCCATCCTAACCAACTCCATGCTCTCGGTCGTTCGATCACGATCGCGTGGCCGAAAACCGCTCCTCATTTGGACTCTCTTAGCTCCCTATGCCTATATAAACACACCCTCCCCCGAAATTCGCGGATGAAATGCCCCCCGAAACCCTAGCTTCTTCCTCCTCCCACAGCCGAACACGTCCGAACCGGGCCGGACATGTCCTCCCATCCCCGCGCCGCCGCTCCCAGCCTCTCACGTCGCGCCACGTGGCTCCCCGCGCTGTCCCCGCCGCCGC